>NW_028157041.1:0-1000 GCF_964263955.1 Coregonus lavaretus | reverse complement strand
GAAGAGAGAGGAGAGAGAGGAGAGGAGAAGAGAGGAGAGAAGAGAGAAGAGAGAAGAGGAGAGAGTGGAGAGAAGAGGGAGGAGAGAAGAGAGAAGAGAAGAGTAGAGAGAGGAGAGGAGAAAGAGGAGAGAAGGGAGAGGAGAGAGAGGAGAGGAGAGGAGAGAAGTGAGAGGAGAGGAGAGAGAGGAGAGAAGAGAGAGGAGAGAGGGGAGAGAAGAGAGAGGAAGAGGAGAGAAGTGAGAGGAGAGAGAGGAGAGAAGAGAGAGAGAGGGGAGAGAAGAGAGAGGGAGAGGAGGAGAGGAGAGTGGAGGAGAGAAGTGAGAGGAGAGGAGAGAGAGGATAGAAGAGGGAGGAGAGAGAGGAGAGAGAGAGGTGAGAGAGAGAGAGAGAGGGAGGAGAGGAGAGAAGAGAGTGGAGATAGAGAGAGGAGAGAGAGAGAGAGGAGAGTGAGAGGAGAGGAGAGGAGTGGAGAGGAGAGGAGAGGAGAGAGGAGAGGTGAGGAGAGGTGAGTGAGTGTGTGAGTGGAGAGTGAGAGGAGAGGAGTGGAGAGGAGAGGAGAGGAGAGATGAGAGGAGAGGAGTGAGAGAGGAGAGAGAGAGTGGAGAGGAGCGAAGAGAGAGGAGAGGAGAGGAGAGAAGAGAGAGGAGTGAGAGGAGTGAAGGGTGAGTGAGGTTGAAGTATGTGAGTGTGGATAGAAGGAGGAGAGAAGAGAGAGAGGGGTGATGTGAGGTGGTGTTGTTGTGTTGAGAGGTGTGGTTGGTGTGAGTGAGTTGTGTGTGTGGAGTGTGGTTAGTGTGAGGTGTGATGTGAGAGAGTTTGGAGTGAGAGTGAGATGTGAGATGTGTGTGGAGAGAAGTGAGAGGAGAGAGAGGAGGAGAGGTGGAGAGGAGAGGAGAGAGAGAAGAGAGAGAAGAGGAGGAGAGAGAGGAGAGGAGAGAGAGAAGAGAGAGAAGAGAGGAGAGAGAGGAGAGAGGAGAGAGGAGAGAGGAGAGAGGAGAG
>NW_028157042.1:0-52522 GCF_964263955.1 Coregonus lavaretus | reverse complement strand
AAAATCCAGAAAAACGCATGTCAGAAATGTTATGAATTGATTTGCATTTTAATGAGGGAAATAAGTATTTGACCCCTCTGCAAAACATGACTTAGTACTGGGTGGCAAAACCCTTGTTGGCAATCACAGTGGTCAGACGTTTCTTGTAGTTGGCCACCAGGTTTGCACACATCTCAGGAGGGATTTTGTCCCACTCCTCTTTGCAGATCTACTCCAAGTCATTAAGGTTTTGAGGCTGACGTTTGGCAACTCGAACCTTCAGCTCCCTCCACAGATTTTCTATGGGATTAAGGACTGGAGACTGGCTAGGCCACTCCAGGACCTTCATGTGCTTCTTCTTGAGCCACTCCTTTGTTGCCTTGGCCATGTGTTTTGGGTCATTGTCATGCTGGAATACCCATCCACGACCCATTTTCAATGCCCTGGCTTAGGGAAGGAGGTTCTCACCCAAGATTTGACGGTACATGGCCCTGTCCATCGTCCCTTTGATGCGGTGAAGTTGTCCTGTCCCCTTAGCAGAAAAACACCCCCAAAGCATAATGTTTCCACCTCCATGTTTGACAGTGGGGATGGTGTTCTTGGGGTCATAGGCAGCATTCCTCCTCCTCCAAACACGGCGAGTTGAGTTGATGCCAAAGAGCTCCATTTTGGTCTCATCTGACCACAACACTTTCACCCAGTTCTCTGAATCATTCAGATGTTCATTGGCAAACTTCAGACGGGCATGTATATGTGCTTTTTTGAGCAGGGGGACCTTGCGGGCACTGCAGGATTTCAGTCCTTCACGGCGTAGTGTGCTACCAATTGTTTTCTTGGTGACTATGGTCCCAGCTGCCTTGAGATCCTCCCATGTAGTTCTGGGCTGATTCCTTGCCGTTCTCATGATCATTGCAACTCCACGAGGTGAGATCTTGCATGGAGCCCCAGGCCGAGGGAGATTGACAGTTCTTTTGTGTTTCTTCCATTTGCGAATAATCACACCAACTGTTTTCACCTTCTCACCAAGCTGCTTGGCGGTGGTCTTGTAGCCCATTCCAGCCTTGTGTAGGTCTACAATCTTGTCCCTGACATCCTTGGAGAGCTCTTTGGTCTTGGCCATGGTGGAGAGTTTGGAATCTGATTGATTGATTGCTTCTGTGGACAGGTGTCTTTTATACAGGTAACAAGCTGAGATTAGGAGCACTCCCTTTAAGAGTGTGCTCCTAATCTCAGCTCGCTACCTGTATAAAAGACACCTGGGAGCCAGAAATCTTTCTGATTGAGAGGGGGTCAAATACATATTTCCCTCATTAAAATGCAAATGAATTTATAACATTTTTGACATGTGTTTTTCTGGATTTTTTTGTTGTTATTCTGTCTCTCACTGTTCAAATAGACCTACCATTAAAATTATAGACTGATCATTTCTTTGTCAGTGGGCAAACGTAGAAAATCAGCAGGGGATCAAATACTTTTTTTCCCCTCACTGTAAGTTAGCATAATTTGAATGAACATTCTACATTACAGCCTGATCTCGCGATAGCTCACATTCTGAGCGCATGCAGCCGTCTGCTTGACCAGGCTAACAGAATGATACTTTGGGGAAAGTTTGTTCATCATATCAAACGAAGACGTTTTGTGTGTATACCGATACTATCTGTCATCTGATGTTTAACCCGGTTAAATAAAAGTGAAGTGGGAAAGACATGTTTTACCTGAAAGGCCATGGAGTTGGCAGTGGCGAGAAAGATTCTGAGAGGTAACGAGGCCTTGTAGGACCTGTGGCTCCATAGCCGGTGAGCCCCAGCAGTCACTCCTAAAGCGCTTATTAAAAAGCAAAACACAGCTGTGGAGAGAGAGAGAGAGAGATGAGAGAGAGAAGAGAGAGAGAGAGAGAGAGAGAGAGAGAGAGAGAGAGAGAGAGAGAGAGAGAGAGAGAGAGAGAGAGAGAGAGAGAGAGAGAGAGAGAGAGAGAGAGAGAGAGAGAGAGAGAGAGCTAGAGAGAGAGCGAGAGAGAGAGAGAGAGAGAGAGAGAGAGAGAAAGCGAGAGAGACAGAGAGAGAGAGAGAGAGAGAGAGAGAGAGAGAGAGAGAGAGTGACAGAGAGAGAGAGAGAGAGAGAGAGAGAGATGGAGAGAGAGAGAGAGAGAGAGAGAAAGCGAGAGAGACAGAGAGAGAGAGAGAGAGAGAGAGAGAGAGAGAGAGAGAGAGAGAGAGAGAGAGAGAGAGAGAGGGAGAGAGAGATAGAGAGAGAGATAGAGGAACAACATCTATTTAATGGCCAGATGACGACAACTGCTCCTCATTCATGTTCCATGAACATGCAGAGCATCAGGTGGCAGAGATCAAGAATGGATCCTGTACTCTTTGTTTTTCCTAAAACATTCATTCATATGTTTGCCATCTAATCAAGTAAAAAGGTATGTTATTCCATAACAGGGTATAAACTAGTGATAGTGAATAATAATATACACAGTGAAATAGATTAGTAGGGTCACCTACTATAATGTCTCTTTTCCATAGAATCATTCATTTGGGGCTCATCTCCGGGATAAAATAATCCGATTTGGTTAGGACTTTTTCATGAATGCATAATAACCATTGTTTCTAGAACGTTCTACATGTCTGGTTATTAACAGTATTACAGTTGCAGAGAAATGAAAACCATCCGTATTCACCAGCAGGGGAGAAAGAAAGAGTCAGGGAGCTTTGCGCTACGCAGCACTGAAGCCTGGCGAATCCAGCTGTGCTGTGCGACCAATCCGATGTGCAAATTAACTACGCCATAAAAACAATTTCAATGTCAAACCGAGTTCATTTGAAATAACAAGTGGGTTAGGTATATCATACTTACACCAAGCCCAGGTCAAAACATGAGCAGATGGGACGAGGGAGATGCCGTACACGGCTGCAATGTGCAATAAAGTCATCAATGTGATATTTTTCCACACGATTTTCATTGGAGGTTTGGGACCTTCTTTCTCTTTGTACGTTTCATCAAACACATCATCCCTTCTTGTCGCCGATTCTGCGAGCACATCACGGTTCCTATGTCTCCCCGGACCCTCTACCTTCGTGTCAGTCATCCTCACCGTGATTTTGTTGTTGAATGAACTGGCAACGAATGCAGACATTTTGTTACCTTCAAAATATGTGACAACACAACAGGCATACACAGTAGTGACATGAATGTGAATTAAATGTATTGTTTCTGCAGAAACTGACATGTTTAGCTAATGTCACTCGAAATCGTGGTTAACGTTGCCGGATGATGACAAACCCTGTCTGTTGCTGGATGATGCTGAACACTGGCATCGCGACATCGTGTACGTTAGCTAGCTAATGTTGGATGAAAAGTCCCCCGTATTCTATTAAATAAAAAATCAAACGTACCTTATGAAGGTGACTTCTGTGGATTGATGCGAACAAAGATGACAGAATCAAGTTTCTTAATGGTGGTATACGGCACTGAATTGAAAATAATATCGGTCACTATGATGATGTGACTTCCACAGCGTTGCTGATGCCGTTCTCCTTACCAGGTGCTCCGGTTTTGGACAAGATATTTGCGAGACTGTAATTGGACAAGCTGGGTTTGACACCACCTTTCTCGCGACATGTCATTGGTTGGCCTTTTATCTCCTGTTCACGTTGTTGTAAGAACTTGTTATAGAATATTTTCATAATTTACATAATCATGTACTACAGTCTGGTTTTCATGTCTAGGACTACGGTACCGTTCTTGGTTATTACACCGTCCCGTCCCCCCCCCCCCCCCCTCATATGTGTCAGCATACTGAATTGTAATTGGATTCATTATACTGTCATATCATACTGTGCTATGATTGGTTAAGACCACCCAGGTGGTGAGGTCATTCTAAAGATGATCATGGCCAGAGACACATGGACATGCCAGTTATAGCTAGTTAATAAAGAGCTACGTTTATAAATATCCTGTCGTCCTGCATTTTATTATTTTGTACAAAGCATACAAAACAAGACACAGTCTGGTTTTCATGTCTAGGACTACGGTACCGTTCTTGGTTATTACACCGTTCCCCCCCCCCCTCAAAAGGTAAAATATTGGATGGAGAAAGTGTAGGCCTACTTTAGTCACAACTCAATAATACATTTTGATCAATAATCATCTATTATGCAGGTTTATACAAATAGTTTATATGTTTGATTGGATTGAATTGGCACTCTAGAAATTGAATGCATTACTGACAATACCAGTAGCCTATACAAAAAACATATTATAAGAACCAAAATGTTGATTTGGAACATCAGTGACAGAAATAGCCCATTGTAACTCTGTCAGCATAATGGGACTATCTTCAGCCATTAGATTTCCTATTTTTAGTCGTTTAGCAGATGCTCTTATCCAGACCGACTTACAGTTAGTGAGTACATACATTTTTCATACTGGCCCCCCCATGGGAATCGAACCCACAACCCTGGCGTTGCAAGCGCCTTGCTCTACCAACGGAGCTACAGGAGGCTTAGATAGTAGGTAGGCTACAGTCATTCCAACCCTCTCTCAGCTCCAGCTATGCCAAGTGCTTCCCACACCTATATGATGCATTCCACAGCATGCCTCAGAATGTCACACCACCTTTACAGTGGCTTCAGTGGTGCTTGTTTCAGCGGCTCTTATGTGCTTGATTCGTTCATCCTTTCCTTTTAAATATCACTACTTTCATTCAAACACTGAAGAACGAGAAGAAGAATACTTTGTCCAGTGAGACAGCCCACAGCCACACCCACACACGGTTGTCCTGCAATGATGGGAATGCAGTGAGAGATACTGTATGAGAGTGCTTGACTTGAGCGGGAGGTGTGCAGACTCGAGCTCCGTACCGGTACGTTAAATTTTTTGGGAAAATGCAAACCAGCTCCTCTATAAAACAAAAGAAGCCTGTCGCCGGCGCAGATTCATACACCGCGGCAAAAAACGTTGTTCAAAGCAGAATGAAGGCGGGATCTGCATTGAAAAGCAATGGATTTGGCCATTCATTTCCTGATTCCGCTTTGTTCAAATGTATTTGCTGCTAGTCTGTGAAGCTGTGCGTGACAGTAGGCTGTACCAGATTGTGCAGATTGAAAATGCGCCAGCCTGAATGGCATGATGCGCTGTTCAAAGTGTCAAATTAGGGTTTGTAGGGTCATGAAAAGTCATGGAAATATGATCAATCACTTAAAAATCGGCCATTATCGGAATGACCCTTCATTGCGTGGCTGTGTGTGCTGCAACTAGTACCCACCTGTATATATAGCCTCCCTACTGTTATTTTATTTTACTTCTGCTCTTTTTTTCTCAACACTTTTTTGTTGTTGTTTTATTTTACTTTTTTATTAAAATTAAATGCACTGTTGGTTATGGGCTGTAAGTAAGCATTTCACTGTAATGTCTGCACCTGTTGTATTCGGCGCATGTGGCCAATACAATTTGATTTGATTTGATTTGATGTGTACCAGTGCGAGTGGGCCGTTGCCCGAGGAGAGAGCGCGGCATTTCTGCAGCAGGTATAAAATAATGACAGACAATAGACTAACTACACTGAACAAAAATATAAACGCAACATGTAAATATTTCAAAGATTCTACTGAGTTACAGTTCATATAAGGAAATCAGTCAATTGAAATAAATAAATTAGGCCCTAATCCAGTGGCGACCGTCATTCAGGGCAGGTGGGGCAGAGCCACATTTTAAGCTAAAAAATGAATAACAATAATACATAAATGCAGGTGTTTCAGCCTAGCTCAGTGCTTTCTGTGGTGGTGGGAAAGACAGCGGAAAAAATACAGACCGTAGGTGTTGGTAATGTTCTCTAGTTGCGCCAATGATTAGCTCATTGTTCTGTCACTGGTGGGGACCATATGTCACTGCCAAGTCTAAGGGTAGAGCTCGAAAATTCAAGCCCCTTGGGTGCTGCCATAGTAGAAGTACCCATCCAAGAAGGCTCAAGGTCATTGGCCACAGATAAAATGACGTCAAATCACGTTATATCTACAGTAGCTTTGATTGGGCTGATCATGTCAACATCATACTTTCAAAATCTTAGCTAATCTTAGCTAGCAGTCATCATCATGAATCAAGTCGATAATCTACTGGCAAATCCTTTTTAATCCTTGTCATATGAAGAGAAATAATGAAGAGAAATTATAGATAAAACGTATTGGTGCTCATCGGCCATTGGACATAAACATTACACAACAAGTTGGAAATCGCAAATTCAACAATGGAAGGAATCAGTGGCTAACTGCAAGCATTGCAAAGCAATCACCAGCCTGCTATTCAGTGGAGTGGCTGTGTGGTCCCAAATCTGGGATTACGGGTCTCTTTTTCAAGTTTAAAATGATAAACATTCAACATTGGCCATGCTGTCAATGAAGCATGATTTGTGTCGCGCTCAAAACAACTGTTAACTCGGAACAGCAAAAACTTGACTTCGGTGAGTTCAAGACAACTGGGAACTCGTGAAAAAACGAGCTCCGACTGGGAAAATACATTTTGAACGGTCATCCAACTCGGAATTGTAAATCCGATACTCTGGCCTCTTTCTAGAGCTACGACCTGAAGATCAATGACGTCATCATGATTCGACCTTGTTTTTTTCAGAGTTCCCAGTTGTCTTGAAAGCACCATAAATCCAGAGAATGCCAGACTTTGATGACAAAATCTGCCCACGAAGGACCGTCGCGCCACCTTCCTGGTCAAGTGAGCACAGCACAACAAGGTGAGTCCAAAAATGTATTGTATGCTGCTGCATAAATGATGTAATATGCCAGGGAGATATGTATACTGTAGCTAAGAAAGTAATACTAAGTGTATGTTGTGTATTAAGCCCATGTGCCTCACCCTAATAATTTGGTCTATTTTCGCCTCTTAATTTCGCCTGCTGTTCTGACTTGGTGGTGCACATGTAGCCTATAACCTGTTTTAGAGAAATGTAATCATCGAATATTGTAAGATCTTTCATTGTCTGCTTATATGCCCCCTTTATTTATCCTACGGTTCTGACTTGGTGTACAGGGAGAATACTGTAAGAACGGCCCATGTTCTGAATTCTGTCGCTGTACATTTCAAAAGTGCTGAACAAATAGTTATATTGACTACGTCCGTCCTAGCTCGCTCATTAATGTCTTCATAGAAATTACGGATTGCCTCTTATCCGCTTGTCGTCCCCTTATGCCATAGTTTGTACATCTCAATTGTCATTCGAAACCACATTTGTTTAACCAAGTCAGCCATATCAGCTATGTTTTTTTAAAGGCAGTAAATGAGGCTGAATTAACTTTTTCGCTGCCAGACAAGGCTCCGCTGATAGCCAGGTGTAGCAGTGGTAAGGTGTTGGGACTGCTGTTGGGACTCTGCTGTTCGGACAGCTTTATGTAGGCCCTAACAGTTTGTGGGCACCGTTTGTCACGTTATAGTGCAGTTAATGCATTGTTAAGTGTTGTGTTGTGGTGGCTCTGCTGGCATGCCTCCCACATTTTAGTTTTAGTTTGCCCCACGGCAGGTTTGGGCGGCAGGTAGCTTAGTGGTTAAGAGCGTTGTGCCAGTAACCGAAAGGTCGCTGGTTCTAATCCCCAAGCCAACTATGTTGATGTGCCCTTGAGCAAGGCACTTAACCCTAATTGCTCTGGATAAGAGTGTCTACTAAAATGTAAGATTTACATGCTAAAATTGCCACTGCCCTAATCTATGGATTTCACATGACTGGGAATACAGATGTGCATCTGTTGGTCACAGATACTGCCTGGATCTGACTGAAAACCAGTCCGTATCTGGCAGGGGCACAACTTTCACTGGGGATGAGGACATGTCCCCACCACATTCTGAAATGGCATTTTTGTCCCCCCCCCCAGTTCTCACTGGAATGTGATACAAAACGAACACGCGGACGCCTCCAAGCGGTCGGGTAGGCTGTTTCTAAAACCAAAGTTGCGCCCCCTGTGCTATTTACAAACACGTGACTGACGCAACTGTTCTGGGGACCTACGCTAAGCTACATAATGTCCACTGAACTAAAATATAAACGCAACAGTATCAAAGATTTTACTGAGTTACAGTTCGTATAGGGAAATCATTCAATTGAAATAAATTCATAAGGCCCTAATCTATAGATTTCACATGACTGGGAATACAGATATGCATTTTACAGGAATTGTGTACAGATCCTTGCGACATGGGGCTGTGCATTATCATGCTGAAACATGTGGTGATGGCGGCGAATGAATGGCATGACAATGGACCTCAGGATCGCGTCACGTTATCTCTGTGCATTCAAATTGCCATTGATAAAATGCAATTGTGTTCGTTGTCTGTAGCTTATGCCTGCCCATACTATAACCCCACCGCCACCATGGGGCACTCTGTTCACAACGTTGACATCAGCAAACCGCTCGCCCACACGGCGCCATACACACTGTCTGCCATCTGCCCGGTACAGTTGAAACCGGGATTCATCCATGAAAAGCACACTTCTCCAGCGTGCCAGTGGCCATCAAAGGTGAGCATTTGCCCATTGAAGACGATTACGACGCCAAACTGCAGTCAGGTCAAGACCCAGGTGAGGACAACGAGCATACTGATGAGCGTCCCTGAGACGGTTTCAGTTGTGCAAAATTATTTGGTTGTGCAAACCCACAGTTTCATCAACTGCCCAGGTGGCTGGTCCCATACGATCCCACGATCCCGCAGGTGAAGAAGCCGGATGTGGAGGTCCTGGGCTGGCGTGGTTACACGTGGTCTGACGTTGTGAGGCCGGTTGGATGTACTGCCAAATTCTCTAAAACAACATTGGAGGCGGCTTATGGTAGAGAAATGAACATTAAATTCTCTGGCAACAGCTCTGGTGGACATTCCTGCAGTCAGCATGCCAATTGCACACTCCCTCAAAACTTGAGACATCTGTGGCATTGTGTTGTGTGACAAAACTGCACATTTTAGAGTGGCCTTTTATTGTCCCCAGCACAAGGTGCACCTGTGTAATGATCATGCGGTTTAATCAGCTTCTTGATATGCCACACCTGTCATGTGGATAGATTATCTTGGCAATGGAGAAATGCTCACTAACAGGGATGTAAACAAATTTGTACACAAAATTAGAGAGAAATAAGCTTTTTGTGCATATTGAACATTTCTGGGATCTGTTATTTCAATGTTGCATTTATATTTTTGTTCAGTGTTACACGTTGTTTTGAATTGGCTATCTCGCTAGTTAATTATAACTAAGCTTTAATGTCATTGTCACCTTTCCACCGGCACTGTATATCCTAAATAAATCTGCACCGTTGGAAAGCTGGGATTTCCCTTTATTAAACCGTAGCCGCGACAACAAAAATTCTAAGAATAGCTTAATTGACAAATAAGTTGCTGTGCATCACAGGAGGTTGGTGGCACCCTAACTGGGGAGAACGGGCTCCTGGTAATGACTGGAGTGGAATCGGTGGAATGGTATCAAATACATGGTTTCCAGGTGTTTGATGCCATTCCATTTGCTCTGTTCCGGTCATTATTATGAGCCTCCTGTGCTTTGCATAGATCTATCCTGTAATATGAATATTTGAGCCTTATATATAAACAGTTAAGCCGTGTTCACATTGGCAGTTTGAAGTGACTCAAATCCTATTTATTTGCATAATCTTAGCTTGCTACATAACGTCTGAGTGATAGGAAGCACAAGAACCACCACCAATCAGCCTACATCACTGCACACACACCCGTCGTTACTATGACAACTAGGGTAGCCTTGTCTGCAAATGACTGCTGTCTGAACACACACAAATCCGATTTGGTCACGCTGTTTGGACAGTCAGTAGTCCAAAACAGATTTGAGCATTTAAGGCCTGCAGGAACAAGGCTTTAGATACCATGCTTTGAAGTAGCCTACCGTATTCATTTGATCCCCGATTCATTGAATGAGGGAATAATTTTGTAAAGACAAAAGTATTTGGTTGTAATGTTGCAATATTGTATATCATGGGTGGCACCCATCCTCCAGGATTGCTACTGGGTGTGCAGGCTTTTGTTCAAGCCCTGGTCTAACCACATTGTAGCCTAAACATCAGCTGCTCAACAGGACCTTGATAAGCAGACTTGGGTGTTTCAGGGCTGGATCAAAAGCAAAGCCTGCAAACCCAGGAGCTCTCCAGATGGAGGGTTGACCACATGTTTACAACATGGATGGACATCATGAAAATTATCGGAGAGGTTGAGAGTAGAAGAAGTTCAGGAGAAAGAACAAACAAAATGTAATTACTGTAAAATTGACTGTGTCCATAAATATAAATAAATGCCATTTAGCAGACGCTTTTATCCAAAGCGACTTACAGTCATGCGTGCATACATTTTTACGTATGGGTGGTCCCGGGGATCGAACCCACTACCCTGGCGTTACAAGCGCCGTGCTCTACTAGCTGAGCTACAGAGGATAGTGGGTATGGGCTGGAAGTAGAGGCCTAGGCGTTGTTGTTCACTAGTTTACTCCAAGTAGGGAAAGGGTGGCGTGGTTGGAAAGTAATAAAGGGGAGTATATACAAATGTTTAAAGGATATGTGTATGTATGTATGTGTGTGTGTATGTATGTATGTATATATATATAAAAACATGGGGGATTGGAAATGATGCAGACAATTACATTGATGGAAGTTACAATCTATCTGCAATATTAAGCTGATCTACCCCCCCCCCCCCCCCCAAAAAAAAAAAAAATATATATATATATACTTTGTGGGGGTTAGGTACCTTGATCAAGGGCACAACGGCAGGAGATGGTAGGCCTACATGGGATCAGACACCGCAGTCTTCCAGTGTCAATAATGGTTACTTTTTAATGTAGCCTATAATAATAGTCATGGAAATGTGGTTAAATCATGGAGAAGTCATGGAAAACGTGTATGAACCCTTAACAGTGAATAATCAGAGGTCTCTACAGCATAATGTCATTTGGGAATTTCGGTGAACATAGTCTAATGGACCGACATGGAAAAAGACAGATCCTGCCCTTCTTTCATCCCAGGTCAAACACTGGAGTAGGCATTTTAATAACCAGATCCATGGCTGTGCTATCTTAGTCTTTGAGTCCACAGCTCTCAGTGAATTGCAAGTGAAGTGTTCCCTAAAATTCAAAGCTGGCTAGAGCTCTAGGAATCATGTGTGGGTAGGACTATGAATGGCGCTATATATATCTGCTTCCCAAATGGCACCCTATTCCCTATATAGTGCTCAACTTTTGACCAGAGCCCTCTATTCAAAAGTAGTGCACTATATAGGGAATAGGGTGCCATTTGGGATATAGCCATATGACTCTGACACACCCACCAACATGATAAGACGTGTGCATTTCCCATTGGTGACTGTAGGATACTTATATATGCATTGTGTTTGATGGAGGTTATGGTTACATCACCTTGTCAAGAAGAGGTTACTCTAGGTCATAAAGGCACTGGGGCGGTTCACCTGGTAAAATCACCCGTACAACAGCTTACAACGTCTGATTCAACACAACCAATCAGCAACAGTTCTTCTTCAACATGTGTTCCCCTCTGACCAATCCTACGACATGCCTGCAAAGTGAGTGAAAACCTTAGCAAGGCATCACGTCTGAAGTAAAACATTTTTTTTATTTTTTATCCAGACCTATAACTTACGGTCAGTCCTATCTGAGATCCTTGGGACGTCCCTAACCATTTTAAATTTCAACTTCAATCGGGACGTCCCAAGGATACCAGATAGCACGGACATATAATTTACATTCCCTATGGATGATAGTTGCACAGATAGAACAATGAGCCAGAAATTCCACCGGATGTATAAATGTGAAGCATCCGGTTGGCGTTTCCACTCACTACCAAATATGGTGATGAGAGGAAGCCCAATGGCCGGCTGAGGGACAAGATGGAGCGAGATGGATTTTGGCCGACATTCTGCCAATTCTCTCACCGATGAAACATTTTATCTCCATACGGTTTTCTGTTTCCAGAACTAGAATCTGTAACAAACAAAGTAGATGTTTTGTAAACTTTACCCTTTGCCAAATTTTCAAAAAAATTGCGTTGTTTAGGAGTGCAATGGTGAATTGAGTTATTGAATATATATCAATAGAATCTCACTAGCTCGTGCTTGGCTCCGCTCACCTCCTTGCTTCTTCTGCCCACTATGATTCATTTGCTCCCATTGGAAACGACAGGCTCTGATCTATCTTGGGTTAGTTATAAAAATCTTTGATCCTGGGGTGACGCAATCCTACTTTAAAACCTCCCGTTTTGTTGTATGGGTATAGCAGAGTTTTGGCGCCACCTACTGGGCAAGACGTAACATGAAAAGACAGATAACGTCACTGTCTCGTAATTATAGGGCAGCCAATATACTTTTCTCTATCTTCCTTTGCTGAAGAATCACCCTTCCACAATCATAAATCCCTTTATACACTTTCTGCACTAAACATTTACACTTGCTTATACAAGTCTGAATTCAATGTTTTATAAAAAAAAAAAAAAAAAAGAAGAAATACAGCAAAGGATGACAATGTAAGCAACAATGGATTGTGTAAATATTTGTGCAACAAATAATGTGCACTGGTTGAGGCACTTCAATGCCTTCTGCTGCCATATGATGTATTCTTCTGGCTCTCTCTGGACAACCGGTTTGACTGACTGACAGCTCTTCAACCAACCTATAGTACAGAATAAAACGAATACAATAATAATAATAATAATAAGCCATTTAGCAGACGCTTTTATCCAAAGCGACTTACAGTCATGTGCGCATACATTTTTACATATGGGTGGTCCCGGGGATCAAACCCCCTACCCTGGCGTTATAAGCGCCATGCTCTACCATTTGAGCTACAGAGGACCACAACAGGGTGTAACATACCACATCAGATAGTTTATTACATGACCAGAAGTATGTGGACACCTGCTTGTTGAACATCTCATTCCAAAATCATGGGCATTAACATGGAGTTGGTCCCCCCCCTTTGCTGCTATAACAGCCTCCACTCTTCTGGGAAGGCTTTCCACTAGATGTTGGAACATCGCTGCAGGGACTTGCTTCCATTCAGCCACAAGAGCATTAGTGAGGTCGGCACTGATGTTGGGCGATTAGGCCTGGCTCGCAGTCGGCGTTCCAATTCATCCCAAAGGTGTTCGATGGGGTTGAGGTCAGGGCTCTGTGCAGGCCAGTCAAGTTCTTCCACACCGATCTCGACAAACCATTTCTGTATGGACCTCGCTTTGTGCACGGGGGCATTGTCATCATGCTGAAACAGGAAAGGGCCTTTCCCAAACTGTTGACACAAAGTTGGAAGCACAGAATCGTCTAGAATGTCATTGTATGCTGTAGCGTTAAGATTTCCCTTCACTGTAACTAAGGGGTCTAGCCCGAACCATGAAAAACAGCCCCAGACCATTATTCCTCCTCCACCAAACTTGACAGTTGGCACTATGCATTCGGGCAGGTCGCGTTCTCCTGGCATCCGCCAAACCCAGATTCGTCCGTCGGACTGCCAGATGGTGAAGCGTGATTCATCACTCCAGAGAACATGTTTCCACTGCTCCAGAGTCCAGTTGTGGCGAGCTTTACACTACTCCAGCCGCCGCTTGGCATTGCGCATGGTGATCTTAGGCTTGTGTGCGGCTGCTCGTCCAGGGAAACCAGTTTCATGAAGCTCCCGACGAACAGTTCTTGTGCTGACGTTGCTTCCAGAAGCAGTTTGGAACTCAGTAGTGAGTGTTGCAACCGAGGACAGACGATCTTTATGCGCTACGCGCTTCAGCACTCGCCGGTCCCGTTCTGTGAGCTTGTGTGGCCGACCACTTCACGGCTGAGCCGTTGTTGCTCCTAGACGTTTCCACTTCACAATAACAGCACTTACAGTTGACTGGGGCAGCTCTAGCAGGGCAGAAATTAGACAAACTGACTTGTTGGAAAGGTGGCATCCTATGACGGTGCCACCTTGAAAGTCACTGAGCTCTTCAGTAAGGCCATTCTACTGCCAATGTTTGTCTATGGAGTCTGCATGGCTGTGTGCTCGATTTTATAGACCTGTCAGCAATGGGTGTTGTAGAAATAGCCAAATCCACTCATTTGAAGGGGTGTCCACTTACTTTTGTATGTACATTTGAAGTCGGAAGTTCACATACACTTAGGTTGGAGTCATTAAAACTCGTTTTTCAACCACTCCACAAATGTATTGTTAACAAACTATAGTTTTGGCAAGTCAGTTAGGACATCTACTTTGTGCATGACACAAGTCATTTTTCCAACAATTGTTTACAGACAGATTATTTCACTTATAATTCACTGTATCACAATTCCAGTGGGTCAGAAGTTTACATACACTAAATTGACTGTGCCTTTAAACAGCTTGGAAAATTCCAGAAAATGATGTAATGGCTTTAGAAGCTTCTGATAGGCTAATTGACATCATTTGAGTCAATTTTGAGGTGTACCTGTGGATGTATTTCAAGGCCTACCTTCAAACTCAGTACCTCTTTGCTTGACATCATGGAAAAATCCCCAAAAAATGTGGTAGACCTCCACAAGTCTGGTTCATCCTTGGGAGCAATTTCCAAACGCCTGAAGGTACCACGTTCATCTGTACAAACAATAGTACGCAAGTATAAACACCATGGGACCACGCAGCCATCATACCGCTCAGGAAGGAGACGCGTTCTGTCTCCTAGAGATGAACGCACTTTGGTGCGGAAAGTGCAAATCAATCCCAGAACAACAGCAAAGGACCTTGTGAAGATGCTGGAGGAAACAGGTACAAAAGTATCTATATCCACAGTAAAACTAGTCCTATATCGACATAACCTGAAAGGCCACTCAGCAAGGACGAAGCCACTGCTCCAAAACCATCATAAAAAAGCCAGACTACGGTTTGCAACTGCACATGGGGACAAAAATCTTACTTTTTTTGAGAAATGTCCTCTGGTCTGATGAAACAAAAATATAACTATTTGGCCATAATGACCATTGTTATGTTTGGAGGAAAAAGGGGGTACTTGCAAGCTGAAGAACACCATCCCAACCGTGAAGCACGGGGGTGGTAGCATCATGCTGTGGGGGTGCTTTGCTGCAGGAGGGACTGGTGCACTTCACAAAATAGATGGCATCATGAGGAAGGAAAATTTTGTGGAGATATTGAAGCAACATCTCAAGACATCAGTCAGGAAGTTAAAGCTTGGTCGCAAATGGGTCTTCCAAATGGACAATGACCCCAAGACTACTTCCAAAGTTGTGGCAAAAGGACAACAAAGTCAAGGTATTGGTGTGGCCATCACAAAGCCCTGACCTCAATCCTATAGAACATTTGTGGGCAGAACTGAAAAGGTGTGTGCGAGCAAGGAGGCCTACAAATCTGACTCCGTTACACCAGCTCTGTCAGGAGGAATGGGCCAAAATTCACCCAACTTATTGTGGGAAGCTTGTGGAAGGCTACCCGAATCGTTTGACCCAAGTTAAACCATTTAAAGGCAATGCTACCTAATACTAATTGAGTGTATGTAAACTTCTCACCCACTGGGAATGTGATGAAATAAATAAAAGCTGAAATAAATAATTATCTCTACTATTATCCTGACATTTCACATTCTTAAAATAAAGTTGTGATCCTAACTGACCTAAGACAGGGAATTTTTACTAGGATTAAATGTCAGGAATAGTGAAAAACTGAGTTTAAATGTATTTGGCGAAGGCGTGTGTCACGAATACCGCCGAGGCTGCTCCTCCTCCTTGTTCGGGCAGGCTTCGGCGTTCGTCGTCCCCGGAGTACTAGCTGCCACCGTTTGATGTTTTCGATGTTTGTTTTGTCATGTCTAGTTTAGTGCACCTGTTTCGTATTCTGTCATGATTATGTCACCTATAAGTTTCCCTGTGTTATGTTTTGTAGTTGTGTGTTATTGTTCCATATGTCGTGTGTTGATAGGTTCGGTGCCTTGGCTTTGTATAGTATTTTACGCTCTACGCGTATTTCTACTCTCGTTGTTGCATTACGCACTGCGCGTGTTTTGTTCGCCTCCAGTGTTTGAGGCCGTTTATTTTGTGTCTATTTACAAGTATTAGTAAAGTCGTCTTGACTTATCCTCTGTGTCCTGCGATTGACTCAACCACCGCATCCACATCAGCACATATCTGACAGTGTGTGTAAACTTCCGACTTCAACTGTATAGTGTATATTACAAAGCAAGATCAATGAGTTAGCCAGCTAACTTAAATACTCTCAAATAACTTTATTTTTTAGAGATAAAGCTTGAAATGGGCATGGCCTAATTGATTCAACAACCAAAAACATATCTAAGCTTAGGTTTCTTAATGAACCAGAAAATCTAGTTTTCTTTGCTTGTTTATCAAAGTTAGCTGGTTAACTCAATGATCCCGATTTGTAGTATACCACATCTGACATATCTTCTCACAACCTCACCTAGACTATCTGCATTGACCCTTTTTGCACTAACCTTTTTGACTCATCACATACGCTGCTGATACTGTTCATTATCTGTCACTTTATTCCTAGTTACATGTACATATCTACCTCAATTACCTTGAACCCCCGCACATCGACTCGGTACTGGTACCCCGTGTATATAGCCAAGTTATTACCTTGAACCCCCGCACATCGACTCCGTACTGGTACCCCGTGTATATAGCCAAGTTATTACCTTGAACCCCCGCACATCGACTCCGTACTGGTTCCCCGTGTTTATAGCCAAGTTATCGTTCCTCATTGTGTATCTAGTATTACCGCTTTTACTTTTCTATTATTTCTCTGTTTTCTTTCTCTTTGTATTGTTTTGGAAGAGCCCTTAAGGAAGCGTTTCACGGTTAGTCTACACCTGTTGTTTAGGAAGCATGTGACAAATACAATTAGATTGGAATTCAGTTTTCTTTCTCAAGTTCCAACACTACAAGTATGAAACATGTATGCATTCACTAACTGTAAGTCGCTCTGGATAAGAGCGTCTGCTAAATGACTAAAATGTAAAAATGTAAATGTACAAAAACATTTGATTTGAATTAGCACATTACATCATCTAGATTATTAATTAAGTACATAAACAATAGAATGGATCAACTTTGGTGTGATCATTTTTTGTACACAAACCCCCCCCCCCCCCCTCATTTCTACATTTCTAGAAACAAAATATAGAATGCAACAGGTCAAATAAGAAAATACTAATTCATTATTAAACAGGGGGAATTACTAATTCATTATTAAATGGGGAAATACTAATTAATTATTAAACAGGGGAAATTACTAATTCATTATTAAACAGGGGAAATTACTAATTCATTATTTAACAGGGGAAATTACTAATTCATTATTAAACAGGGGAAATTACTAATTCATTATTAAACAGGGGAAATTACTAATTCATTATTAAACAGGGGAAATTACTAATTCATTATTAAACAGGGGAAATTACTAATTCATTATTAAACAGGGGAAATTACTAATTCATTATTAAACAAGGGGGAGGGGGGAATACTAATTCATTATTAACAGGGGGGAATACTAATTCATTATTAAACAGGGGTAAATACTAATTCATTATTAAAAGGGGTAAATACTAATTCATTATTAAACAGGGGAGAATACTAATTAATTATTAAACAGGGGAAATTACTAATTCATTATTAAACAGGGGGAAATACTAATTCATTATTAAAAGGGGTAAATACTAATTCATTATTAAACAGGGGAGAATACTAATTAATTATTAAACAGGGGAAATTACTAATTCATTATTAAACAGGGGGAATTACTAATTCATTATTAAATAGTGGAAAATACTAATTCATTATTAAACAGGGAATATTACTAATTCATTATTAAACAGGGGGGAATACTAATTCATTATTAAACAGGGGGAATTACTAATTCATTATTAAACAGGGAAATACTAATTCATTATTAAACGGGGAAATATTAATTCATTATCAAACAGGGAAATCGTCAACAAAAACATAGGGGAAGTGTATCTTACGGACCACTTGCAATTAACACAAATATTTCAAGAGATTTATTCAAGGGTTTCTTTGCCATAAATCACATTTCAGTCGATAACTAACATGTTCTTCAATCGGCATGAAATGTCAAGTGTAACCACACCAGAGCTGTTTAGAGTGGTGTGAATATTACAGTTTATACACAACAGAAGCCAGGACATTTTAAACAGGGTGAAAAGTCAACAATCAGGACAGTCATTTAGCAGACGCTCTTATCCAGAGCGACTTACAGTTGGTGAGCGCATACATTATTATTATTATTCATACTGGCCCCCCGTGGGAATCGAACACACTACCAACTGAGTTACATCCCTGCCGGCCATTCCCTCCCCTACCCTGGACGACGCCGGGCCATGGGTCTCCCGGTCGCGGTACAGCTAGCGCTGCGATGCAGTGCCTTAAACCACTGCGCCACTCGGGAGCCTCATACAGTCTCTCAATCACACAAGCTAGCTGACAGCAGAGGGCCGCTCTATATCGATTATAACATAGACTGACTATAATAAAAATCCAGCAATTTGACAAGTATCATTAAATTACATTCTGTTGTTGCATAGCTCTGGTCCAGGGCAGGTGCTGACACAGCTCAGCTTCAGCAAGCCGCACGTAACACCCTGGATCAGAGCTAGTGGTTGCACTGGATCAGAGCTAGTGGTTGCAGCGCTTTGGCCTGACAACGTAACAAACTAGGAGATGGCACAATGGTAAGTAGAACACACTGGTAAGTCAGTGAAATGTTTTTAATTCATTCACTTTTCCTAACCATTCTAAAAATCAGCTGGATGTGTGGTTTGTTAAGGAAAGATGAGGTAGGAAGGTGGACAATACTACCTTTCTCTCTCCATCAAAGTCTTCCCCTAGTTGGATGTGTTACCATGATTAGAACTACTGAAGGCCAAAGAATCCAAGCCCACATTGTTCCGAGACATAGTGCATATTTCTCCACTCTCAAAGATATAACATTTTAATAATCCTCATTTATTACTTATATATTTAACATCAGCTATCTTTCCCTCAAAAGCAAAAGGACTCTACTTTTTAAATAATATTGGGTGTTTTGCTGTTGATAAACACCACAGTAACAATAACTGGTCTTCTCAGAGACAAAGAGAATACCTCTCATCACCAGCCAAGTCAGAAACCTTTCAATGAGTCAGCGAATACCACAACATCTGCAATAATGTTTTTATCAAAGCACATTTCAACAGCTGAAAAAGAAATAATATATATAACATTATGATCCATTCATATGATAACACTGAAGTCTGGTTGTTTTGTCTTGGTGTGTTTTGGAGTGCGTCCCAAATGGCACCCTATTCTCTTTATAGTGCACTACTTTAGACAAGAGCCCACAGGGCCCTCATAGAGCCCACAGGGCCCTCATAGAGCCCACAGGGCTCATTGGGCCCTTATAGAGCCCACAGGGTCTGGTCAAAAGCAGTGCATTATAGAAAATAAGGTTCATTCTAGACGCTAGCCTAGGTGTGAGATCAGCGGTCAGACGGCCAGCTTGTTGGCGATGGTCATGACCACTTTGAGGATGGGCATGAAGGCTTGGATCTCGCTGAAGTTGCTGCTGGTGACCACAGCAGTGTGGACCTCTAGGCCACGCGGGTAGTTCTGGACAGACACACAGCGGCTGATCTCATGTAAACCACCCAGGATGTTGGTAGACAGCTACAGGATGACGGGAGAATTTAAGTTACTGTAGGCGTGTAAAAACTTTCTTTACAATATTTTATGCACGTGGACTACCTTGACTGGGTCTGTTAGTGGACTACCTAGACTGGGTCTGTTCTGTAGTGGACTACCTTGACTGGGTCTGTTATGTAGTGGACTACCTAGACTGGGTCTGTTATGTAGTGGACTACCTAGACTGGGTCTGTTCTGTAGTGGACTACCTTGACTGGGTCTGTTCTGTAGTGGACTACCTTGACTGGGTCTGTTAGTGGACTACTTAGACTGGGTCTGTTCTGTAGTGG
This sequence comes from Coregonus lavaretus, assembly GCF_964263955.1. NCBI lineage: Eukaryota > Metazoa > Chordata > Actinopteri > Salmoniformes > Salmonidae > Coregonus > Coregonus lavaretus. The sequence goes on along the minus strand of NW_028157042.1, from coordinate 32,537 downwards.
ACTACCTAGACTGGGTCTGTTAGTGGACTACCTAGACTGGGTCTGTTATGTAGTGGACTACCTAGACTGGGTCTGTTAGTGGACTACCTTGACTGGGTCTGTTCTGTAGTGGACTACCTTGACAGGGTCTGTTATGTAGTGGACTACCTTGACTGGGTCTGTTAGTGGACTACCTTGACTGGGTCTGTTAGTGGACTACCTTGACTGGGTCTGTTAGTGGACTACTTAGACTGGGTCTGTTCTGTAGTGGACTACCTAGACTGGGTCTGTTATGTAGTGGACTACCTAGACTGGGTCTGTTATGTAGTGGACTACCTAGACTGGGTCTGTTATGTAGTGGACTACCTAGACTGGGTCTGTAGTGGACTACCTAGACTGGGTCTGTTCTGTAGTGGACTACCTAGACTGGGTCTGTTATGTAGTGGACTACCTTGACTGGGTCTGTTAGTGGACTACCTAGACTGGGTCTGTTAGTGGACTACCTAGACTGGGTCTGTTATGTAGTGGACTACCTAGACTGGGTCTGTTATGTAGTGGACTACCTTGACTGGGTCTGTTAGTGGACTACCTAGACTGGGTCTGTTAGTGGACTACCTAGACTGGGTCTGTTATGTAGTGGACTACCTAGACTGGGTCTGTTATGTAGTGGACTACCTAGACTGGGTCTGTTATGTAGTGGACTACCTAGACTGGGTCTGTTCTGTAGTGGACTACCTAGACTGGGTCTGTTCTGTAGTGGACTACCTAGACTGGGTCTGTTAGTGGACTACCTTGACTGGGTCTGTTATGTAGTGGACTACCTAGACTGGGTCTGTTATGTAGTGGACTACCTTGACTGGGTCTGTTATGTAGTGGACTACCTTGACAGGGTCTGTTATGTAGTGGACTACCTAGACTGGGTCTGTTATGTAGTGGACTACCTTGACTGGGTCTGTTAGTGGACTACCTAGACTGGGTCTGTTAGTGGACTACCTAGACTGGGTCTGTTAGTGGACTACCTAGACTGGGTCTGTTCTGTAGTGGACTACCTAGACTGGGTCTGTTCTGTAGTGGACTACCTAGACTGGGTCTGTTCTGTAGTGGACTACCTAGACTGGGTCTGTTATGTAGTGGACTACCTAGACTGGGTCTGTTCTGTAGTGGACTACCTAGACTGGGTCTGTTATGTAGTGGACTACCGAGACTGGGTCTGTTCTGTAGTGGACTACCTAGACTGGGTCTGTTAGTGGACTACCTAGACTGGGTCTGTTATGTAGTGGACTACCTTGACTGGGTCTGTTAGTGGACTACCTAGACTGGGTCTGTTATGTAGTGGACTACCTTGACAGGGTTAGAATGAGAACTAACTGACATCATGGTACAGGGGTCGCGTTAATGCAGAATTCTGTGATTTTCACGCAGAAAAATTAAATAAAACGCATAAGAAATATCTTGTTGCGTTTTGTAAAGACAGATGTAAAATGCTTCTTATTGTAATTTCTGCTCGGCATCAGACTAATTTTGTGCTTCAGTTGCACTTCTCCACTGGGATGAAATTTCATGAACAGGCATTCTATCAGTAGATAGCGCTCTGACTGATGTGGAGCTACTAAATACTTTTTACGGTAAAATGCAAGATTAACTTCAAGCAAAACATTGGGAAATGTAGCTGGCTACATTCTTTCTATGATAAACATTCGAAATATGATGGCCATGCATCGATTTTCCAAAATATGCCTTGCCTTTTCATTGTAAGCTCATTTACTTGTGTGGCTGCCAGCCAAATAGCGTTGCACTTCTGTTGTCATCTGATGAAAATGAAGCCAATTTCTGCTGAATGTGTTGCACTAATGTATTTTCTGTGAAGGAAAACTATAGTTGCACGTCCCTGATCACGCTATTGAAGCAAAAAAAAAAAACAGTTGACTTTCAATGTAAAACGCAGGTGAAATGGTTTTTTAAAAAACGCAGATTTTTTGAAGGTCTGTGTTTTGAAAAAGCAGATTTCTGAACTCTAAGGCGACCCCCGGTGGTAAACTATCTGCTACATGTTCTCACCGTTTGCTCTCTCAGCTTGTCATACAGGTACCCAAGGCGTTTCGATGCATCCTCAAGTTTTCTTTTTGTTTGCTGAGAAAATAACACATAGAATATTAGATGTCAGACTACAACAGGAGCACATACAGAACGGCCCTGTGTGTAAAGACTTACCGCTTCTTATGCAGATAGATGGGTAGAAATCCTGGCTTTTGAATATACAAGACCTGATACTACTGTCCTGTGTAAAGACTTACTGGATCTTGTGCGGCTAGCTGGCAGCGTTGAACCAGGCTGTCGAAGGTCTGTTTGAGGACCATGTGCTCTGCAGGGATCTCCCTCTGCTCCACCCTCTCAGCCGGCAGCGCCTGGAGGAGCTGAAGGGGCCCACAGGGGTTAGAGATCTGCCCATCTATAGATATTTCTATGAGCCCACAGGGGTTAGAGATCTGCCCATCTATAGATATTTCTATGAGCCCACAGGGGTTAGAGATCTGCCCATCTATAGATATTTCTATGAGCCCACAGGGGTTAGAGATCTGCCCATCTATAGATATTTCTATGAGCCCACAGGGGTTAGAGATCTGCCCATCTATAGATATTTTATGAGCCCACAGGGGTTAGAGATCTGCCCATCTATAGATATTTATATGAGCCCACAGGGGTTAGATATCTGCCCATCTATAGATATTTCTATGAGCCCACAGGGGTTAGAGATCTGCCCATCTATAGATATTTCTATGAGCCCACAGGGGTTAGAGATCTGCCCATCTATAGATATTTCTATGAGCCCACAGGGGTTTGAGATCTGCCCACCTATAGATATTTCTATGAGCCCACAGGGGTTAGAGATCTGCCCATCTATAGATATTTCTATGAGCCCACAGGGGTTAGAGATCTGCCCATCTATAGATATTTTATGAGCCCACAGGGGTTAGAGATCTGCCCATCTATAGATATTTCTATGAGCCCACAGGGGTTAGATATCTGCCCATCTATAGATATTTCTATGAGCCCACAGGGGTTAGAGATCTGCCTATCTATAGATATTTCTATGAGCCCACAGGGGTTAGAGATCTGCCCATCTATAGATATTTCTATGAGCCCACAGGGGTTAGAGATCTGCCCATCTATAGATATTTCTATGAGCCCACAGGGGTTAGAGATCTGCCCATCTATAGATATTTCTATGAGCCCACAGGGGTTAGAGATCTGCCCACCTATAGATATTTCTATGAGCCCACAGGGGTTAGAGATCTGCCCATCTATATATAGATATATATTTATAGGAGCCTGCCAGAGCCTATTATGAGGGAATAGGAGTTAAGAACTAGATGTTATGTTTCAGGTCTCTCTTGAATTTTGCATACAGATGTTAGTTAACCTCAATCCCACCCTTTTCCTTAAGCAGAGCGAATGGAGACTTGAGTCTGGCAGCCTGACTTTAGGGGTTAGTGGTCACCCTGCCAGGCCTTTAATAAGCAAGTAAATGGCAGCCTGACTTTAGGGGTTAGTGGTCACCCTGCCAGGCCTTTAATAAGCAAGTAAATGGCAGCCTGACTTTAGGGGTTAGAGGTCACCCTGCCAGGCCTTTAATAAGCAAGTAAATGGCAGCCTGACTTTAGGGGTTAGAGGTCACCCTGCCAGGCCTTTAATAAGCAAGTAAATGGCAGCCTGACTTTAGGGGTTAGAGGTCACCCTGCCAGGCCTTTAATAAGCAAGTAAATGGCAGCCTGACTTTAGGGGTTAGAGGTCACCCTGCCAGGCCTTTAATAAGCAAGTAAATGGCAGCCAGACTTTAGGGGTTAGAGGTCACCCTGCCAGGCCTTTAATAAGCAAGTAAATGGCAGCCTGACTTTAGGGGTTAGAGGTCACCCTGCCAGGCCTTTAATAAGCAAGTAAATGGCAGCCTGACTTTAGGGGTTAGAGGTCACCCTGCCAGGCCTTTAATAAGCAAGTAAATGGCAGCCTGACTTTAGGGGTTAGTGGTCACCCTGCCAGGCCTTTAATAAGCAAGTAAATGGCAGCCAGACTTTAGGGGTTAGAGGTCACCCTGCCAGGCCTTTAATAAGCAAGTAAATGGCAGCCAGACTTTAGGGGTTAGAGGTCACCCTGCCAGGCCTTTAATAAGCAAGTAAATGGCAGCCAGACTTTAGGGGTTAGAGGTCACCCTGCCAGGCCTTTAATAAGCAAGTAAATGGCAGCCAGACTTTAGGGGTTAGAGGTCACCCTGCCAGGCCTTTAATAAGCAAGTAAATGGCAGCCTGACTTTAGGGGTTAGTGGTCAGCCTGCCAGGCCTTTAATAAGAAAGTAAATGGCAGCCTGACTTTAGGGGTTAGTGGTCAGCCTGCCAGGCCTTTAATAAGAAAGCAAATGGGAGATGAGAACTAGAGAAGACTGATACTTTCAGGTCTCTCTTGATGTTTCAGATCCCTATTGAATTGTGCCAGTTAGTACTGGGTTAGGTTGGCACTAGTCTCATGCTACCAGACATCACACTGTATTCTGGCTCCAGAACTGGGCATGGAGAAATAGAAAGGCTGGGGTCGAGACTAGGTTGTCACTGACCTGTACGCTGGGCTCCTGAGGGGCCCCTGGGGGGAACTGCTGGGTGCGACTGGGGTCGTGGCCCTGCTGTCCTTGGGGTTGATGAGGGCCCTCCATGGGAAAACCCCCCATAACAGGGGCGGTGATGGGAGCAGGAGGAGTGTAGTTCTCTGGGACACCCTGAGGCACAGACAGAACACAGATTCACACACTACCAGGTTCATTACAGACAACAAAAAAACATTCACCTTATACTGGTTAACATATAGCTAAGATCTTAATGTGTGTTTAAACATGTGTAAGTATTGAAATACCAAAAGATACAGTCTACAACATCTGGGGAACATATTCACTGAATACTGGTTCTCATAGAACTAAGATGGTTAAAGCATGTTTAAGCCTCTGTAGCTATTAACATTTCCAAGATGGTCTACTGGTCCTGGACTGGGTCGGTTCCTAATTGGAACTGGTCCGGATTTCTCCAGTCTGAGCTAGTCCATGTTGTCAGAGAGGATAGGGAACCCGGTGTGAAGGTAATTCATCCAGAGGAGTTACCTTTTTCTTCCTGGGACCCCCTCGTACTGCAGGTGGGTCATTCCAGCCGTCTTGTCCTATAGATAGTGAAATAGGAATAGTCAGCCACAAGAACACTTCTGAACCCAGACAGCAGCCAAAGCCAAGAGCCTATAGAGACCTGGGGATCCATGGAGAAAATATGGAAAGGTCTGTGACATTAAGATGCGCCTATATAGACCTGGAGATCCATGGAGTTAAATGGAAAGGTCTGTGACATTAACATGAGCCTATAGAGACCTGGGGATCCATGGAGTTAAATGGAAAGGTCTGTGACATTAAGATGAGCCTATAGAGACCTGGAGATCCATGGAGTTAAATGGAAAGGTCTGTGACATTAACATGAGCCTATAGAGACCTGGGGATCCATGGAGTTAAATGGAAAGGTCTGTGACATTAACATGAGCCTATAGAGACCTGGGGATCCATGGAGTTAAATGGAAAGGTCTGTGACATTAACATGAGCCTATATTTACATTTTAGTCATTTAGCAGACGCTCTTATCCAGAGCGACTTACAGGAGCAATTAGGGTTAAGTGCCTTGCTTAAGGGCACAGCGACAGATTTTTCACCTAGTCGGCTCGGGGATTAGAACCAGCGACCTTTCGGTTACTGGCACAACGCTCTTACCCACTAAGCTACCTGCCGGTCTATAGAGACCTGGGGATCCATGGAGTTAAATGGAAAGGTCTGTGACATTAACATGAGCCTATAGAGACCTGGGGATCCATGGAGTTAAATGGAAAGGTCTGTGACATTAACATGAGCAGGGTTATTTCGCAAAATTAGTCTTAAAAGCGCTTTCAACTCAAAAAAAAGAAAAAAAAGAAGGTATTTCCACTAGAGCAGCAACAAACAGGTGACTTCAACAGGTAGCAGGCCATGGCCAGGCAGCATCAAAGTGCAGTTAGATTGGACACACGGACTGTCGATAATAACACATTATTGTTGTTGCATTATCTTCACTACTTGGCATAGCCTAATACTGTGGTAATGGATATTTTTAGCATTCAAATATCATCAACTTAAAAACAACAGATACTTTGGTATTAAATGAGGTATTATGTTTACATGTACTAATCACCAGCATGGATTCTTTCACTACATCGTTACAATGGTTTGTTATAAACCCTAGACCGGCTCTACGTGTCCCTGTACGATCACGTGACGGCACAAGCAAACACCTTTCAGTAACACGCTCTTATCCCAGCACATCCAAACCTAGCCCTGTCTCTCACTCTCACTATCACCTGCATCATCGTCAACAAGGGGAGGACTCAGCCAAGGGAAGTACCCTGAAAGTTAAACAAGGGGGGACAGCTCAATCAAAAGCATGTATCAATTAACATTACAACATGTGGTAATTCACTTCTCCAATCTCACTACACATGTTTTAGTATTTATAAAAAGAGACAAGTGTCATACAATCATCTATTTCTGACTACCATTCCTTCTTTAAGCATAAATTAATAAAGATTATTTAAGATGTATTGGCTCATAACAGAAAAACAGTGGTGTTACACGTCAATACCTACGTCCCAAATTGCACCCCATTCCCCTTTATAGTGCACTACTGACCAATGAGCCCAGGTCAAAAGTAGTGCACTATATAAGGAAAAGGATAGTTTTTGGGATTCAACCCATCAATTGCATCATGGTCAGTACCTGTAGGAGGAGGAGCAACCGAGGGAGCAGAGAAGGACTTGACGGCTGGGGCTCCAGGACCTCCTTGTGGGTACCCAGGTCCCATGGGTGGGTATGGGCCAGAGGGGGGACCTGCAGGTGGGCCCTGGCTGTGAAGGTGAGACCCCCCTGGTGGGTACATGCCGACGGGGGCCCCAGGCTGCTGGTAGCTCGGTGGCATGGGGCCTGAGGGGAGCGAGGTGGGGGTGAAGCCTGATGGAGGAAGCCCTGGGCTGGGCATGGTGGGGAGGCCGCCAGGGGGGTGTCCAGACAGGCTGGAGCCTGGCATAGTGGGTCCTGGAGCGAAGGCAGAGAGTCCTGCACACATGGGCTGTTGTGGCTGGAGTGGAGAGAACCCTGAGTTGACAGGAGACAGAAATGTTACATCAAGACCAATCTGGAGTAGACAGAGTAGCACCGGGTTCAGCAGGGCCCGCCTTGTAAATTACCTTCAGATAGAAATATATTACGTAGAACAAACCAGTTTCAAGTTTTAATGTAACGTACACAAGTACAGTGCAATGCCTTTCTTGCAAGCGCCAAACCCAACAATGCAGTAATCAATATCAATGTAGTTCTAAAAAATAAGGTAGAACAAAAACACAGGATATAAGATAAGAAGAACAAGATAAATAATAATATAATAATAATAATAATAATAATAATATAATAATAAGCCATTTAGCAGACAGATAAAGTAAAGTAAACACACTATATACACAAGGTCAGATCCAGATCCAACGTCTGACTACTGAACACGGTCCTGGACTGAGGGTGAGAGCCTACCTGGGCCAGCGGCAGGATGCTGGGGGTAGGCTGGCCGTATCCCTGTCCGTGGCAGCCCACTAGGTGGAGGACCATGGGAGGAGGGTGGCAGACCACTAGCTGGAGGACCATGGGAGGAGGGTGGCAGACCACTAGCTGGAGGACCATGGGAGGAGGGTGGCAGACCACTAGCTGGAGGACCATGGGAGGAGGGTGGCAGACCACCATATGAAGGAGGAGGTGGCCCTCTGGAGTGAGCAGTAGCAGCTTGCGGAGTGAACACTGTAATAGGAGGCTGAGGCTGGCCAACCACTGGCATCACAGGAAGAGGAGGCTGGTGGGGCCCCTGGAGAGAAACATCATCATTTATACACAGTCTGCGTCTGAAAGACCACCCTATTCCCTATATAGTGGACCACTTCAAAAGTAGAGCGGCACGCAGAGACAGAAACATACATGAAATCATAACAACGTCCTAAAGCCTGCTGACTTTTCACAACATGTACTCTAGCAACTGCTATGATATCATGGACACTTCAAGTGGAGATTACGTTCATCAATGTATAAAATCAATGGAAATAAGTATGTTTACTTGATTGTGTTTTATAATCCTCAAATAATTTTTATTGTTGCACTCTCATGGCTGAGGCAAACATGTGTCAAACAACAAGCATTGATTCCTAAAATACCGGCGTCAGTGTTGTCTGTGCTGGTGGTTGTGCTGGGTAGGGGGCAGCAGGGGCCTGGGAGGGGGCAGGGTGGCCCCCCGTCACACTGACTACGTTGTAGGGGAACGGTGGGGGCTGTTGGCCCCCTGCTGCTCCCTCAGCCTGGGCGTGGAACAGCCGGTCTCTCATCATCCTGATGGAAGCCTGCAGGGACACACAGCACAGAACAAAACCCTTACCTCAGTTATAATAGCACTTTAAATCTTAGTTAGCCAGCTAACTTGCCTTAATATTATGAAATAACATATCTTTTTTTTTTTTTTTTTAAGATAAGCTTGAAATGGGCATGGTCTAATTGACGCAACAACCAAGAACACATGGAAGTTTAGCTTTTTAAAATCAGTAGTAATTTCTGGTTGTTTATCGAAGTAAGCTGTCTAACTCATTGATCCTGCTTTGTAGTACATCCCTCTGGAGTACCAGATGGGAGGGAAATGAACTTTCTGGACAACAACATTAGTTCCATACATAGTACATATTAAATGTAGGTCTGAACACAATCCAGGAGAGAGAAAACATGCGGGCGTCTTCGAAGCGTAATGACATGATGAAATATTTCCTTGTTGATAAGGGAATCTGAAGAGTAGTGTGGGTTGTGCTTACCTGGTCTGAGGCGTCTGGCAGGTAGGACATTGCTGTAACCAGGCTGCCCTGTGAGGCCAGGAGACCAGCATAGTGAGTCAGCTTGTCAGCCAGGACGGGACTCTGTAGCGCCGCCTCACCGCTCCTCAGACGCTCAATAGACTTACGCAGGACCATCACCTTCTCCACCAAGTCCTGGCAGTCAATCACACACACGGCATAATGTTACTACCCGGTTCCTACGATGTCATTACAGACAGTATCTGGTTGGAAGGAATGCAACCAAATTGGCCAGTTATCGGATCACGTCATCATGTTATAACACGAGGGTTCACTTGGAAACGTGACTTCCATGGTTAAATAAAAGGACAAATATATAGATAAAACTATTTATTACCTCTAGAACCAGAGGAGAGGAGCAGTCCCTCTGCAGGGCCAAGCATTCCACTAGTTTCTCAATGTTCCCAGAGCAGATGTAACAGAGACATGCCTGCAGACAGCGTTTCTCTGTCCCCTCACCCTCCAGACGTGACCCCAGGGTGTCTACAGTACCAGGAGAGGGAGAGCGAGGGAGAGAGGGGGAAGAGAAGGAGAGGTTAGATAGCAGATGTAACAGAGACATGCCTGCAGACAGCGTCTCTCTGTCCCCTCACCCTCCAGACGTGACCCCAGGGTGTCTACAGTACCAGGAGAGGGAGAGCGAGGGAGAGAGGGAGGGGGAAGAGAAGGAGAGGTTAGATAGCAGATGTAACAGAGACATGCCTGTAGACAGCGTCTCTCTGTCCCCTCACCCTCCAGACGCGACCCCAGGGTCTCTAGCAGTCAGGGTAAGAAACAGCATCAGACAATACCAACCATACAACAGATATAGTCATGACAAACGCTACATAGCATAGAGATCAGTTCCAGTCCTACCAGGAGAAAGGGGGGTGGGGTTTAGGAATAGGAAGGAGAAGAGCCAATCAGGAACAAATCAGGCCTCTCTTGTGAAATAGATTTTTAGTCACTGCATAAATAAGTGCTGAACTCAAGGTAAAAAGCAAGTCGGAGTTTACTGATTCCTTTGCTACAATCCTCAACATCTTGGTGTCCTTACCACACAGATGAGCAAACTCTTTGGGGTGAGCGTAGGTTAGGAGAGCAGCGAGAGCCTCCTTCCAGTTATCCAACTCACAGCTCTGCACGATGTCTCCCCAGTTCTGGGTCACCACGGATGAGATCAGCTGAGGAGAGATGGAAAGTAGACTTAACATGTTGTAGACTTAACATGTTGTAGACTTAACATGTTGTAGACTTAACATGTTGTAGACTTAACATGTTGTAGACTTAACATGTTGTAGACTTAACATGTTGTAGACTTAACATGTTGTAGACTTAACAACCATGTTGTATTTATTGACGTCGACTCAGTTGATATAAAATAACTATATTCTGAACTCAACTAACTTTGCTAGCTAGTAATCAAGTCATACAAATATAATATAATCAGATAGCCCTGAGGGTATGTCCCAACTGGGCCCTGGTCAAAGGTAGTGCACTAGACAGGGAATAGGGTGCCATTTGAGACGTAGTTTAAAAGTCCCCTGTCTGACCACGGAGATGCTTGTCCAGGTATGTCCCCTGTCTGACCATGGAGATGCTTGTCCAGGTATGTCCCCTGTCTGACCATGGAGATGCTTGTCCAGGTATGTCCCCTGTCTGACCATGGAGATGCTTGTCCAGGTATGTCCCCTGTCTGACCATGGAGATGCTTGTCCAGGTATGTCCCCTGTCTGACCACGGAGATGCTTGTCCAGGTATGTCCCCTGTCTGACCATGGAGATGCTTGTCCAGGTATGTCCCCTGTCTGACCACGGAGATGCTTGTCCAGGTATGTCCCCTGTCTTACCATGGAGATGCTTGTCCAGGTATGTCCCCTGTCTTACCATGGAGATGCTTGTCCAGGTATGTCCCCTGTCTTACCATAGAGATGCTTGTCCAGGTATGTCCCCTGTCTTACCATAGAGATGCTTGTCCAGGTATGTCCCCTGTCTTACCATGGAGATGCTTGTCCAGGTATGTCCCCTGTCTTACCATGGAGATGCTTGTCCAGGTATGTCCCCTGTCTGACCATGGAGATGCTTGTCCAGGTATGTCCCCTGTCTTACCATGGAGATGCTTGTCCAGGTATGTCCCCTGTCTTACCATGTAGATGCTTGTCCAGGTATGTCCCCTGTCTTACCATGGAGATGCTTGTCCAGGTATGTCCCCTGTCTTACCATGGAGATGCTTGTCCAGGTATGTCCCCTGTCTTACCATGGAGATGCTTGTCCAGGTATGTCCCCTGTCTTACCATGGAGATGCTTGTCCAGGTATGTCCCGTCTTACCATGGAGATGCTTGTCCAGGTACGTCCCCTGTCTTACCATAGAGATGCTTGTCCAGGTATGTCCCCTGTCTGACCATGGAGATGCTTGTCCAGGTATGTCCCCTGTCTTACCATGGAGATGCTTGTCCAGGTACGTCCCCTGTCTTACCATGGAGATGCTTGTCCAGGTACGTCCCCTGTCTGACCATGGAGATGCTTGTCCAGGTATGTCCCCTGTCTTACCATGGAGATGCTTGTCCAGGTATGTCCCCTGTCTTACCATGGAGATGCTTGTCCAGGTATGTCCCCTGTCTTACCATGGAGATGCTTGTCCAGGTACGTCCCCTGTCTTACCATGGAGATGCTTGTCCAGGTACGTCCCCTGTCTTACCATGGAGATGCTTGTCCAGGTATGTCCCCTGTCTGACCATGGAGATGCTTGTCCAGGTATGTCCCCTGTCTTACCATGGAGATGCTGTTCCTCTGCTTGTCCAGGTATGTCTGCTGGGTCTTCTGCAGTAGCTCCTCTCCTCCACTGATAGCCAGCAGGATGGCCTCAGCGTAGCGGCCGTCGTACAGACACAGATCCACCGCTCCCTCAAAGTTACCCACCAGCAGAGCCTGGCTGATCAGACCGTCTGCATCTGCAACAACAGAGGCATAAACCACTGAATGAGATACGGAGAGTGACATTCATACAAAGGGCCAGTTACCAGGACACAGATTCATATTAAGGCTAATCCTGGACTAAAAAAGGTTTTACATTGAACATGCTTTTTTTTTTTTTTATCTGTGTCCGGGAAACCAGTCCATACTGTTTAGATTTCACAGGAAGAGAGAGCTGTGATACTGAACAGAAGGCAAGCAGTACCTGCTGAGACAGGGATTTGGAAGCTGATCTTCTCCTTGTCCTGTGGTGGTGGTGGGATGTGACTGAAAAAGTCTGAGGGGGAGGATGAACCAGGGGTCTTGGTGGAGTCGACTGCATCACCGGACTCTTCTGACCTCTGGAAAAACAAACAAGAACAATTAACTTTGATGGAAGGTTGGTGCTGGTAATATACATGTTATCTGTAAACACTAAAGGGGACATTTTAACAGAGTCATCTGACAGGATTCATTTTGTTATGAAAAGAGACCACACATCACTTCTGATACTCGTCACTGCCCTCTGGTGGACTGTGGAAGAAATGCAGTCTAGACTAGAATTAGGAGTACTATGAAGAGAATGGACTATGTAGCAGGGCTATGTAGAGTCATGTTCCTGGTCTGACCTGAGTAGAGAGAAGCTGTATCTTCTCAGCCAGATCGTTGGCATCCACTCCATGTCCGTTAGGCTGCAGGTTCTTCCCCAAGCAGGTGGATATCTTTCTCTCCAACTCCTCTTTGCTGAAACCCAGAAGTCTCAGGAATTTGACCCTGGCTTCGTCTTCAAAGTTGACCTGCAAACGTCAGGAGGTGGATAACATCACAAAACATAAAAACAGCCCTTGCAGAACTTGTGTTCATCATTGACAATATATTGGTCATGGCTGTTTCTTTCCAAATCCATCGTAAAGAGAAGCCTACTGTTCATGCAACGTGTCATCTCCAGAGGTGTTCTGTGAGTCCTACTACTGTTCAGTCTGAAGGATACGCCGGACCACAGATGTCACAGATAACTGTACTCTTTTAATCACAACGTTAACTGAACAATGGGGGGAGGGGGGGGGGACGTAAACGTACCCCAGGGTCAAACAATGTAACATTATGGGGACAGTGTGAGATTTCAGCAATGAAACCCCTTTTCTACTTACCCAGAGTCATATGATCTCACGGATACCATTTTTGTCTCTGCATGCAGTTTTGAAGGAAGTTAAAAAGGTAGTTTCGAGAGCCATTGCTAACTAGCGTTAGCGCAATGACTGGAAGTCTACTGGAACTGTTAGCATGCTAAAATGGTATCCATGAGTTCATCTGACCCTTGGTAAGTAGAAAAGTTGCTTAATTGCCAAAATCTCCCATTATCCCTTTAAAATGAACCTTTCATGCCACTGTTAAGTGTCATAACACCTACCAGGAGAAACCTCCATATGTCCTGTTCAGAGTCTGTTGGGGCCTTGTGGATCTTGGCCTGGCAGTAGTCTGACAAGGAGCCGGACTGCAGAGCAGCCTGCAGCTCTCTGGAGCGCTGGAGGAACTCTGTTTCCGTGGTGACCTGGCTCACAAACACCTGCCTGGGGACAGGGACGGGCTGTGGGCTCTGGACTGGAGGCTTAGGGCTCCCAAATGTGATCAGCTTCCCACCAAACTACAAGGAGAAGAGATGGGGGGGGGGAAATGTAGTATTACCATGATGCAGTTATAATACATTGTAAGACTTGTCACGAGCACGTTTGGCCCCTTTATAAGTAGAGCGTCACCGAAGAGTAACTCTTTACGTCATGACTAAGAATACACATTAACCGTGAGTTTCCTCCATAATCCACAGGTTCTCATGCCTTACTGCTTAAACATATTGGGGTTCCTCACAATAGGCATTTACTTACGTCATTTACCTTCAGAAATACAAAAAATTGACATACAAAAATATATAAGTACATTGCACTTACAGCGAATGAGGCTCCTACGGGCCTGCGCACCCACTTGGGGGGCTTCTTCAGCGGAGCGACGAGGGTGGTCTGAGGGGTGGGTTGGGGAACCTGCAGAGGGGGCAGCACCTGGCCCGTCCCAAACGGATCCATGGTGTCAAAGGACGAGGAGATCTGTGGGAAAGTACCACACATGGACTGCATTCCAATCTAAATATTATTTAAAGGTAAGATAGATGAGCAGAGCTCTTTAATGAGGGGGGGGTCTACAGCCATGTCCTACCATTATAGCAGCAGTAGCAACCACATTTAAAGCTAGGCTACACACCAGACTCTGCCAAAATGTTAAGACAATCAAATCGCATCTATTCCATACCCCTGGTCAAAAGTAGTGCACTAGATAGGAAATAGGGAGCCTTTGACATTTTAGTCATTCAGCAGACACTCTTATACACAGCGACTTAGTGGCAGCCCTGGATTGTGGGTGTTTTCCTTTAGACAGTAAATAGACATGGCCAGTGGATGTAGAGCTGTAACACAGATGGAGACTCTCTACCTGATCAGCCCTTCTCTGCTGCTGGGCCTCCAGGCTTCCTCCCATCACGCTGTAGACACTGATCCACCCGTCAAACGAGGCTGCCGACAGCAGCCCTGGGTTCCTGGGGCACCACTGGATGTCAAAGCACCACTGGTTGGTTGTTGGTAACTCATAGATCACCTAGAGAGACGGGAGAGAGATTGGATCACCATAACAATGTGAGACGATTTAGAAAAGATCTAGAGACAGATCACCTGGACACCAGAGGCATGTGAAGAAGCCCTGGGCAGGGAAAGACGGCGGAACTTTGTTTGTGGAGGCCATATACACCACATGGTGTGATGAGGCCTTTCAAACAGATCAGAAAACCAGGTACCTCTCCAGTGTTTGGATTCCAGCAGAGGATCCTGTTATCTTTAGCACTACTGAGCAACAGCTCTGGGTCTGCTTGGCTCCACGCTATGGACAGAAGTCCCCTGAGGAGGAAAAACATGAAGCCATCATCACCTACAGTCAAGGTTTTTTCTCTTTGAACTTCAACTATGAAAACACAACAACAGCCTAGCTATAAAATCTAATTGTACTTTATTAATCCCCAAAAGGGAAATGTGACTGCGCCACCTAATACATACAACACCAACAAAAACACAACAAATGACATTCAGACAATTACAGCAGCACATCACCAATGCATTAGAAAAGAAAGAAACGTTGGATTATGTGTGGAGATTACTATTGTTACATTTACATTTACGTCATTTAGCAGACACTCTTATCCAGAGCCACTTACAAATTGGTGCATAGATATTACTGAAACATTAAGCATTTAGCTGCACCTGCCATAACAGAGACCATATCACCATCATACATAACAGCTCCATGTAAACCATATCACCATCATACAGCTCCATGTAAACCATATCACCATCATACAGCTCCATGTAAACCATATCACCATCATACATTACAGCTCCATGTAAACCATATCACCATCATACATAACAGCTCCATGTAAACCATATCACCATCATACATTACAGCTCCATGTAAACCATATCACCATCATACATAACAGCTCCATGTAAACCATATCACCATCATACATTACAGCTCCATGTAAACCATATCACCATCATACATAACAGCTCCATGTAAACCATATCACCATCATACATTACAGCTCCATGTAAACCATATCACCATCATACATTACAGCTCCATGTAAACCATATCACCATCATACATTACAGCTCCATGTAAACCATATCACCATCATACATAACAGCTCCATGTAAACCCATGTGGCATAATGTCCAAAAGGCTCACCTTGTGTGGTTCTCCAGGACTTTGAGAGGGGACGTGGCGAAGCGCAGGTCCCACATCTGAATAACTGGCATGCGGTCATCTTCGGAGGCCAGGACCAACTGTGTGGCCACCTCAGGGTGCCAGAGCATCCCTGAACAGTGCATCTACAACACAAACCAACACCACATCAGACACACTACAATCGTAGAGAGATAGATATCGTCAGAAGCTCTTCAACCCACATAATATATGTCATCTAGCAGATGCTTTCATCCAAAGCGACTTCCATTACAGTGAGTTGCATTACAGTAACAGTGAGTTGCATTACAGTAACAGTGAGTTGCATTACAGTAACAGTGAGTTGCATTACAGTAACAGTGAGTTGCATTACAGTAACAGTGAGTGCACATAGGCCTATGGGTTTTGTGTATGTGATCTCTGCAGGAATTGAACTCACAACCTCTGACCAACAGTTACACAGGACCACACAACCATACAGGTTGAGATACCAGAATAGACACTCAACACACCATGTCCTGTAGTGTTGTCACGATACCAGAACTTTGACTTCGATACCGATACCAGGTTGAGTATCACGATACTCCATACCAAAACGATACCACGGCAACAAAAAATAAGCCGTATTAGCCAAAGTCACAGAATGGCACTTGATCCAGACAGATCTTTTGAGTTCAATATCTTTGCATTTGAAATGTTAAGAGTTTTTAATGTATGCATTAATTAATCAATTTGACTTTGTTTTTTTACAGATCTAACTACATAACGGTAATCATTTATTTAAATGGTAAATCTTTATTGATAAACTGGGTAAATCAAGGTGTAGCCTAGGCCTATCCACAATACAGGAGAATGCATATTCAATAGGAGTGTGCAAATGCATTGCGTTATTGAGCTTGTTTTGGTTGATTTCATGGGGCTACAGATGAAAAACGATCTGTTTCCATTCAAGACATATTTTATTGTACTGATCAACAACATTTGCATAGAAGAAGCAATCTCTTCTTTTATAAAAGTGTGCGCTGTCTCTTTAAGACCAATGACCTCATTCACACATACAGCTCCAGGCTTGGGCAAAGATGATCTCGACTGGTGAGAGACAAGGGAGATGAATTGAATGAATAACGTTTTTGGTGACAATCAGCTTTGAAATCAGCAATATTTAGCGTTATGGTTTGCATATTAATCACAAACAAGGTACTAGGTAGTGAATGTATGTTAGTTTCAGCAGTAAGCTAGCAAGGACAGTTAGCTTCCAGCTTTGTAGGCTACCGGTATCTTCTTGCATTGTAGTCACTAATCTACTGTCCTCACCCTGTTGCTGTGGTCACTAATCTACTGTCCTCACCCTATTGCTGTGGTCACTAATCTACTGTCCTCACCCTGTTGCTGTGGTCACTAATCTACTGTCCTCACCCTGTTGCTGTGGTCACTAATATACTGTCCTCACCCTGTTGCTGTAGTCACTAATCTACTGTCCTCACCCTGTTGCTGTGGTCACTAATCTACTGTCCTCACCCTGTTGCTGTAGTCACTAATCTACTGTCCTCACCCTGTTGCTGTGGTCACTAATCTACTGTCCTCACCCTGTTGCTGTGGTCACTAATCTACTGTCCACACCCTGTTGCTGTGGTCACTAATCTACTGTCCTCACCCTGTTGCTGTGGTCACTAATCTACTGTCCTCACCCTGTTGCTGTGGTCACTAATCTACTGTCCTCACCCTGTTGCTGTGGTCACTAATCTACTGTCCTCACCCTGTTGCTGTGGTCACTAATCTACTGTCCGCACCCTGTTGCTGTGGTCACTAATCTACTGTCCGCACCCTGTTGCTGTGGTCACTAATCTACTGTCCTCACCCTGTTGCTGTGGTCACTAATCTACTGTCCTCACCCTGTTGCTGTGGTCACTAATCTACTGTCCTCGCCCTGTTGCTGTGGTCACTAATCTACTGTCCTCGCCCTGTTGCTGTGGTCACTAATCTACTGTCCTCGCCCTGTTGCTGTGGTCACTAATCTACTGTCCTCGCCCTGTTGCTGTGGTCACTAATCTACTGTCCTCGCCCTGTTGCTGTGGTCACTAATCTACTGTCCTCACCCTGTTGCTGTGGTCACTAATCTACTGTCCTCGCCCTGTTGCTGTGGTCACTAATCTACTGTCCTCGCCCTGTTGCTGTGGTCACTAATCTACTGTCCTCGCCCTGTTGCTGTGGTCACTAATCTACTGTCCTCGCCCTGTTGCTGTGGTCACTAATCTACTGTCCTCGCCCTGTTGCTGTGGTCACTAATCTACTGTCCTCGCCCTGTTGCTGTGGTCACTAATCTACTGTCCTCGCCCTGTTGCTGTGGTCACTAATCTACTGTCCGCACCCTGTTGCTGTGGTCACTAATCTACTGTCCTCACCCTGTTGCTGTGGTCACTAATCTACTGTCCTCACCCTGTTGCTGTGGTCACTAATCTACTGTCCACACCCTGTTGCTGTGGTCACTAATCTACTGTCCTCACCCTGTTGCTGTGGTCACTAATCTACTGTCCTCACCCTGTTGCTGTGGTCACTAATCTACTGTCCTCACCCTGTTGCTGTGGTCACTAATCTACTGTCCTCACCCTGTTGCTGTGGTCACTAATCTACTGTCCGCACCCTGTTGCTGTGGTCACTAATCTACTGTCCGCACCCTGTTGCTGTGGTCACTAATCTACTGTCCTCACCCTGTTGCTGTGGTCACTAATCTACTGTCCTCACCCTGTTGCTGTGGTCACTAATCTACTGTCCTCGCCCTGTTGCTGTGGTCACTAATCTACTGTCCTCGCCCTGTTGCTGTGGTCACTAATCTACTGTCCTCGCCCTGTTGCTGTGGTCACTAATCTACTGTCCTCGCCCTGTTGCTGTGGTCACTAATCTACTGTCCTCACCCTGTTGCTGTGGTCACTAATCTACTGTCCTCGCCCTGTTGCTGTGGTCACTAATCTACTGTCCTCGCCCTGTTGCTGTGGTCACTAATCTACTGTCCGCACCCTGTTGCTGTGGTCACTAATCTACTGTCCTCACCCTGTTGCTGTGGTCACTAATCTACTGTCCTCACCCTGTTGCTGTGGTCACTAATCTACTGTCCTCACCCTGTTGCTGTGGTCACTAATCTACTGTCCTCACCCTGTTGCTGTGGTCACTAATCTACTGTCCTCACCCTGTTGCTGTGGTCACTAATCTACTGTCCTCACCCTGTTGCTGTGGTCACTAATCTACTGTCCTCACCCTGTTGCTGTGGTCACTAATCTACTGTCCTCACCCTGTTGCTGTGGTCACTAATCTACTGTCCTCACCCTGTTGCTGTGGTCACTAATCTACTGTACATACCCTGTTGCTGTGGTCACTAATCTACTGTCCTCACCCTGTTGCTGTAGTCACTAATCTACTGTCCTCACCCTGTTGCTGTAGTCACTAATCTACTGTACATACCCTGTTGCTGTAGTCACTAATCTACTGTACATACCCTGTTGCTGTGGTCACTAATCTTGATGATGGGCTCGTTCTTCCTCAGGTCCCAGACCACTGCTTTCCCACTGGGGTTGGCAGAGGCCAGGATGTGTTGGACCTGTTGGTTCCAGGACACGACACTGATATCTTCAGGAGGCTAGGTGGATGGGGAGAGGAGGAGCAACATTGTTATAAATATAAATATTCCTCTAGGAATTACTGATTGGAGAATATCCCGGCACACATTTTAGACATTAACAAAAAAAAGTGTTATTACACATCAAAAAGCAAAGCCAAAAATACCCAACACTGCCACACTGTGGAAGACTATCATCATAGAAATGCACACGCTATTTCTTTAGAGACTTCAGTAATCTCTTGATAGGGGGAAGTTTCAGGTTATTCAACATTCCCACCAGCCCACACATGTTAAAGCCACCACACACCAGACACTAACCACACGCTGGCTTTCACTCTTACCTCACAAAGCTACAAAGAGGGAAACATGGAGAAAACTGTTCAAAATGAAATTAAGACTCATTACAGGGATTTAATCATCTGGAATACCCACCATTTTGATTTTGAGAAGAAATACTATGGAAATACAAATACAGTGGAATGGAACAAACTACCCCAAAATACATTACCTGTGACTTTGTCCCAGGTGTCATTGGATTGCTGAAATTGTTCAGATCCCAGATGTAGATCTCTGAATCGTTTGCCCCTGACGCCAACAGATTACTCTGAAAAAAGCACATTCAAATGAGCAAAAAATACATGTGGGGAATATGATACTGTACAGAACATTGTATTGAACATATTCTTTAAGTGTTCATATTAAAACCTTAATTTAATGTAATTTAGTAGCTATTTTAATTGCATGCCAAACTACAAGTGAGAATTGGCCAAAGACTTGACTCGCTGCTCCCATTATTACCTGAAAGGGGTTGAAGTCTAGTGCTCTGACAGGCCCAGTGTGTTTGTCAGACTGTCCTATTATTGCCTCTGCCCCTGATGTTACGATGGCTTCTGGGCTGTACACCGTTACCATGCCATTATCACTGCCTCCAATCAGTCTCCCTCCCAAACCGTCTTCTCCTGCTCCAAAGTTTACCCACACCAGACTATGCAGCCTAGGGGACAGAATGGTTGAATCATATGTATTGATACAATAACATATGAACTTGATGACTCGTATGTAGTATTGGGTTAGCAGCTACTTCTCCCTGGCTCATTTTGTTGCTTTACCTGTTAGAAGTAGGTAGGGACCCCTTGAGTTTCATGTCCAGGGAAGGATCGGCAAAATCCACCTGGAATATTTCCAGGGCGGCAGCGGTGTTGAATGACGCGTCCAACTGCTGCGCTGATGTGCCTGTTAGTCAACAAAAACAATAAGACCAAGAATGAAATCCCATAAATCACAAGACCTCAAGAGTATGTTATTCGGCATTAAAAGTGAAGCCTGTTATCATTGGTTACATCACTCCTGTGTTAGCAGCCTGCTCCCAAATCTGTTTATGCGCGCTTGCCAAGTTAGGCAAGTTGGCAAGATAGCATAAACAGATCTGGGAGGCTACTGGCAAGACTGCGTAAACATCTGGAACCATCTACTGTATAAGTGCATGACAGGCCTGATACACAAAACGTTCTACCCTACCTAAGGTCAGGTAGAAGGGTTAGGGTTAGTGCAGGACAGGTATGGACAGGCCTGATACAGGTAACATTTGTGCCCTACCTAAGGTCAGGTAGAAGGGTTAGGGTTAGTGCAGGACAGGTCTGATACAGGTAACATTTGTGCCCTACCTAAGGCCAGGCAGATAGGGTGGTGGGGGGCAGGACTCCATGCTGGATGAGCCGTCCTCTGGATCTCTTTCAGCCTCATCTTCCTCTATTGGGCTAGGATGCCTCTATCAAAGTCCTAAAGAATGGAAAACAAGCACTTTTAATGATGTTTCAATACTAGGGTGCATTCAGTTTGGTTCAACGTTTGCTACATTGTGTGACGGTTACTACTGAATGACATGTTTCCCCCAAAACGGTGCGCACCATTCTTCAACAGCTTTTGAGGTATGTTCACTCCCGTTTGGTGGGTGTGCCCTGATCAATATGGGTGTGACACATTGAGATATATATTGACCAGTGTGACCATTTGTAGCTAATTGCACCATAGACAATAGCCCTCTGAGCCACCATAATCACACTGTTCTTCAAATGGTCGTTCAGCACAGTACCGTTTCCATTGAATGAAACGTTGAACATAACCAAAACATTTCGAAAATGAACAGTTTTGCCATACTGAACACACCCCTGACGTTATGACCCCTGGAGTGTATTAATTATGCCGATTCTGTTGCAAAACGTTTCGTCTGTAATACAACCGTTTACTCTGAACGGAAAGAGTTTTGCAACGAAAACGAGTTTCTATTGGACAAATTAAGGTAGGTCGCTCTCTCCGTTTGGTTCTTCAACGGTAAACGGTTTCCGTTGTAAGACGTAATGAATACACCCCAGGTAGACCCATTGCATTGGGCAGTAATGGATGTCTTATGGGGCTAGACAATTTCTAAACACTATGAGCTAGCTACATAAAAATATATTAAAAAGTTAATCGTTTCTGAATAATCAAACAAAATATATTGTAGGGCGTTAGCTAGCTAAGACACGTGTAGGGATGGTTAATCACCTGACACATTATTTACTAACGTTAGAAGAATCAATTTCAAGCACGTCTCATGAATCACCAACACGAGAAGCGAGCGTACCGTTAGCTAGATAGCTACTGCTGGGTGATGAGAAAACTTTAGCAAGCTAGCTAACATTCGTCATTTGGTTACCTAGCAACACACATCTGCTAACGGCTTTTCTTCGCCGTAATGTATATATTCTAGAATGTTAGCTAGATAGCTAGTAGTTCAACCAACATTACCTAAACCATCCCAGTTTCTTTAGCTAGCTAGGCTAGTTACCGCTACGTGTCATTGGCTGCTGTTAGAGCTACTGCTAGCTTGACAGCTAAATCGTGCAGACGTGTCGTTCAGTTTATACGTCTAGCAAGCTAGCTAAATGCTAGAATACTTGTATTCTAACACTATATTGTTAGTACCCCCATATCGGCGTATAAAAATATATAATACTTACGTCGGAATTAATTATAATAAATCTTTCTAGCTACAAATGATGAAGAAATCCACCGGGCACTCCCAACGTAATCATGGATATGTTATCCTCTTCTACGGTGGCCGACATGGTATCAAACACCACCGCGGTCAGTATCCTGATTTAACATGCAGCTGTGTGTAGCAATATTTTCAGTTCAGCAAAGATTGTCTCGCCTCTCCGTATGTCTTCTGCTGTATCTGTACTGGGCTTGGTTGATGAAAGTACTGAATAAATATGTATACTTTTTTCAAAACAGTATGGTAATTTAGCTGAAGAAAAATGTTGTGACTTGCTTCAACCAGCCAAATTTGCAGTGACTTCAGAAATTATTCATACCCCTTGTCCACATTTTGTTGTGTTATAGCTTGAATTCAAAATTGATTAAATATATGTTTTCCTCAACCATCAACACACAATACCCATAATGAAAACAAAGTGAAAACATGTTTTTAGACATTTTTGTCAATGTATTGAAAATGAAATACAGAAATATCTCATTTCAAATCAAATCAAATCACATTTTATTTGTCACATGCGCCGAATACAACAGGTGTAAACCTTACAGTGAAATGCTTACTTACCTTAACCAACAATGCAGTTCAAGAAAGAGTTAAGAAAATGTTTACTAAATAAAATAACTAAAAAAACAAAATAAAAGTAACACAATAAAATAACAATAACGAGGCTATATACAGGGGGTACCGGTACCGAGTCAATGTGCAGGGGTACAGATTAGTGGAGGCAATTTGTACATGTAGGCAGGGGTAAAGTGACTATACATAGATAATAGACAGCGGGTAGCAGCAGCGTAAAAACAAATGGAGGGGGGGGGGGGGGGGGGGGGGGGGGGTCCATGTAAATAGTCTGGGTGGCTATCTGAACCAGGTTTCCCTCTAGGATTTTGCCTGTGCTTAGCTCCATTCTATTTAGCTCTAACTCATTTTTAAAATATATATACAGCTGCGGAAAAAATTAAGAGACCACTGCAAAATTATCAGTTTCTCTGGTTTTACTATTTATAGGTATGTGTTTGGGTAAAAATAACATTTTTGTTTTATTCTATAATCTACTGACAACATTTCTCCCAAATTCCAAATAAGAATATTGTCATTTAGAGCATTTATTTGCAGAAAATGACAACTGGTCAAAATAACCAAAAAGATGCAGTGTTGTCAGACCTCAAATAATGCAAAGAAAATAAGTTCATGTTCAACACAATAGTAATGTTTTAACTTAGGAAGAGTTCAGAAATCAATATTTGGTGGAATAACCTGATTTTCAATCACAGCTTTCATGCGTCTTGGCATGCTCTCCACCAGTCTTTCACATTGATTTTGGGTGACTTTATGCCACTCCTGGCGCAAAAATTCAAGCAGCTCGGCTTTGTTTGATGGCTTGTGACCATCCATCTTCCTCTTGATCACATTCCAGAAGTTTTCAATGGGGTTCAGGTCTGGAGATTGGGCTGGCCATGACAGGGTCTTGATCTGGTGGTCCTCCATCCACACCTTGATTGACCTGGTTGTGTGGCATGGCGCATTGTCCTGCTGGAAAAAACAATCCTCAGAGTTGGGGAACAATGTCAGAGCAAAAGGAAGCAAGTCTTCTTCCAGGACAACCTTGTACGTGGCTTGATTCATGCGTCCTTCACAAAGACAAATCTGCCCGATTCCAGCCTTGCTGAAGCACCCCCAGATCATCACCGATCCTCCACCAAATTTCACAGTGGGTGCGAGACACTGTGGCTTGTAGGCCTCCGTCTAACCATTAGACGACCAGGTGTTGGGCAAAGCTGAAAATTGGACTCATCAGAGAAGATGACCTTACTCCAGTCCTCTACGGTCCAATCCTTATGGTCTTTTGCAAACCTCAGCCTGGCTCTTCTTTGCTTCTCATTGATGAAGGGCTTTTTTCAAGCTTTGCACGACTTTAGCCCTGCCCCTAGGAGCCTGTTTCGAACCGTCCTCGCCATGCACTTCACTCCAGCTGCCGTTTGCCATTCTTTTTGTAGGTCACTTGATGTCATCCTACGGTTGTTGAGTGACATTCGAATGAGTTGGCGGTCATCCCGGTCAGTAGAGAGTCGTTTTCGCCCTCTGCCGGTCTGTAGCTTTGTTGTCCCCAGTGTCTGCTGCTTGACCTTGTTCTTATGAACCGCCATCTTTGACATTTTAAGGATGGAAGCAACCTGACGCTCACTGTATCCCTCTGCCAGTAAAGCCAGAATTGACCCCTTATTTTCCTCACTCAAAACTTTCCTTTTCAACTCTTTTGGCATGGTCAATAGTTATTTTTTGATTAATATTACTTTTGAGGTACTATTAGCACTGTTTTTGCCATCCAGCTGGTCCTATTACAAGAGGATAGTGATGACAACAGCAGTGGTTTTTATACTTTTCCTCGCTAAATAAGATTTGGTTCAGGTGATCACCTAATCAGTACCTAATTCAGTAGAATGAGGTGTGCCTGTGTTGGAATTCAACAGACACTGGAATGGAATGACTGTCATACATGTAGAGATGCTGATTTAAGAAAAATTTGCAGTGGTCTCTTAATTTTTTCCACAGCTGTATATTCTTCTTCTTCTTCTTCTTCTTCAAGGTTTTATTGGCGTACTACGTCCCAAAATGTGTATTGCTGCCACCTACTGGGTGGGGTAAAAACAGAGATACTTTAACAAAAAAAAAGATACATATTATTCTCAAAAAAATAAACAAAAGTCCATGTCCTCCTTCACTTGGTAAAATGTACTCAGATCCCTACAAAAGTCCATGTCCTCCATCACTTGGTAAAATGTACTCAGATCCCTACACAGGCTCTGGGGCCTGAGAGGGGGAAGCATCCTCAGACAGTATTCCCTGCAAAGTCTCAGCCGTGAAATCCTGGAGACCCAATAACTTTTAGACGCTTTCACAATGATTTCCAATTTCTTTGATTTTTTGTTAGTTTGTCTTGTACAATTAATCACCCCCGCAATAAACGCAACAAAATCCACCTTTCTTCACGATTAATATTTCAGGATCTCTCAACTGACTGTCATCCACAGACTGTTGGGCATCATCCTCTGCCATAGCTTCATCATCTCTACTCGCTGCTTCGACAGTTTTCACTGCCTCTGGTCACCTTCTCGACAGCCCTGATCCTTTCTACTTTGACTTCCTTCAGCCAAACAGGGAACTCTGGAACCTGATTCCCATCACAATTGCAACACCGTGCATCCTCAGACTCTTCAACAATGATATGCCGTTTGCAAACACTTGACACGTCGCCAAACTTTACATTTATGAAATTGAAGTTGCTTTTGTACATAAGCTCCCACCGCATATCTCACATATCCCAGCTTTCCATGGGTCGGGGGAGAACTTCTTCATCAAACATCAATAATACAGAAAGCCTTCCCTCATCCTTTCCATTCACAGTGCGGGTTAAGCGACGTGAATCAACTATTCCTGGCATGTTCATCTTAAACGATGAAGCCTCAATATCCATAGAGACACCAGATATGACACCTTTTATCGGTGCCCTACACCGATGATCATAGCATTCCACTTCACGCGTCGATAATTTGTACATCCACAGTGCTTTCTCCTTTTGACACACATGAAATCAACATTACATTTACATTTACGTCATTTAGCAGACGCTCTTATCCAGAGCGACTTACAAATTGGTGCATTCACCTTATGATAGCCAGTGGGACAAGCGCTTTACAATTATTATTATTTAAAAAATGTTGGGGGGTAGGGTAACACCACTCCACTCCTGGTCACTCTGACTGACTCCACTTCTCCCAATGCATCCTTCACCATCTTTGTGACCGCAAACTGGTTTCCCCCCCAACAAAACATCCTTGCTCATGAATCGCACTCCAACAAGGAATGAGGCATTATCATACCGAGGCTTATCTTGATTTACAGCTTTAGGCCTTTTAGCTCCATTTTTAGATGTTACAATATTCCACTCCTTTCCTCTAGCTTCACTCGCGCCAACAGAATCAAGCATTACCTCTGCTTCCTCTATTGCTCTCCCACCTCTGGTAAGCAACTCGTGTATATTTGGCCTTGTGTTTTACATTATTGTCCTGCTGAAAGGTGAATGTGTCTCCCAGTGTCTGTTAGAAAGCAGAAAACCAGGTTTTCCTCTAAGATTTAGCCTGTGCTAAGCTTCATTCCATTTTATCCTAAAAAAAAAAAAAATCCCTAGTCCTTGCCGATGACAAGCATACCCAAAACCAACGTTCCCTCTAAACTGTGCGCGTAGGCGGGCGCGCCACTCCCTAGGACTGCCACACAGCCCGCGCAGAGAAGCACCAGATTGAACTTCACTCAACTTTCTAGAGATTTCCCCCGTTAGTTAACACTATCAACGTTTCCCTTTTCTGTGGGAATTGTGATCAAATCAACGCAATATTAGCCACTTTCAATGCAACATACCGAAACAAAACGAACTATGCAAGACTTAGTATGCAATATATTTTTGTTGTAGGCAGAACGCATCAGTGTAGGATTTTATTTAATTGACAAGCGCCACTCAGCCCATACACTACAGACTGGTGAGGCATAACCAATCAGAGCTGCAGTCGGCCTATATGCAAATAGACCGTTGCCATATATGGATCTGTGCCGTTGACTTTGAACTGTGTTTACAGCATGAGTGGTCTCGCGTAGATGCGCTTGTTTTCAGATCAAATCGAGTGCAGTATGTTGCCACGTGTGTACAGTTGTTCATATCCTTTGCTAGTTAGTGAGTTATTAGCCCAGTTATAGATCATTTGTAGTCAGCAATGGGGGAGTGGTTGCTTCCTACACGAGCACAAAACTTATACATTTCTAGACATCTTTGAAAAGCAAGTCAGGTAAAGAGCTTTTTTTTGTCTTGAAGGGGCAGTGTTGTATTTTGAGACAGGCTTGAATAAGCTAAGTAGCCAATAGGCAGAGGGTAGCATAATTTGTCTGATTCTCTGTAATAATGGTATGGGAATAATAATGCATTTTATTTTGTAAAGTGGTTTCTTGTATCAAACAACACAACATTTTCAGTCATCTCAAGTCTAATGGAATGTAGGCCTACATTGAACACCACACATTGGCTGGTCCTGTAGGCTGAATGATAGAACAGCTATTTCCATGTTAAAATGTTACGGATGCATTTTATCCATTGTTTTTGATGGTAGGCCACTCTGGTAGGCCTACATTATGATCAAATAACCACAGTAGCCTACTTGACCACTGTTAAAACTGTAATTTAAAGCTTGGACAGCCTCAGTGTTCAGAGTAAACGCAAAATGGAAGTTGCACAGAATTTTCACAGCATTCAAGTTTGCGCTCAGCAGGCCCAACATTTGCACAGTGCCGAAATTGTTTTGAGGGAACATTGCCCATAACATGATGCAGCAACCACCATGCTTGAAAATATGAAGAGTGGTACTCAGTGATGTATTGTGTTTGTTGGGTTCTATTTTTCTCATAATTGGATCTGTATGTGATGAATAGCTTAGAAGGAATGCATTAATGAGGAGCATAGGTTTGAACTGTACTGATATAAATTGTTTCACATAACAGGCTGTTATTCATGTAAGGAACGTTAGGGGTAGGACAGATAAGACTTGTATTTCTTACAGATACGAACACTCTCTCTTTGTTGTCTGTGAAACCGTCCTTGAACGTGGGTACATGGAGTACAGATTGGAGGGGTGTCTTTTGGGTGCTGACTCCACAGGTTATTATGATAGCAACTTATGCCTGGGAACGGTGGAGCGCCAAGGGGTGGGACTAACCCGTGCACCAACGGATTGGCTGAGTAAAGTCTAAACCACACTCAGTCCTTTACTCTGATTGGCCAACAGAAGAGGTGGGAACTCTCTGTCAGAGTATTTGAGAAAGAACCTGTAAACAATGTTTTAGTTCTCTGAGTGCCCTGCGTGGTATTTCAGTGGACCCGTATATACGAACCTTCATACTTATCATACATACATTTTGCATATAATAAATTAAGCTTGGATTGAAGATCTCATGATTCTTATTCCAATACCAGATTTGAATTACGCAATTTCTAACAATTGGTGACCTCCGACTGTGATCTGGTGGCGGAACTTCGCTGGAATTCATCCAGCCCATTGGACACCGCTGTCGTCGAACTGTGTGTTTCACAAAGTGCCCGGGCTTCTAAAAACACTGGTAAGCAGACACCCATTGTTAAATAACTAAAGATCTGCATATTGGCTTTATCCAAATTAATTTTGTGAAACACCTGTTTGATGTAAGTGAACCCTATTGTACTATAAATAACAATTACAGTATACTATTTCGATTTCATAATATACTATGCAAATGTTTGATACTTGTGATGGTTAAACCCATGGGAGTGCAAACTATGACTAGAGGTTCATAGGTGGCACTTTAAAGCGAATAAACAGTGTGACCTATGGTTAGAGGGTGTGACTCCCATAGGATGTATTTTAAATAAACAGTGTGACCTATGGTTAGAGGGGGTGACTCCCATAAGATGTATTTTAAATAAACAGTGTGACCTATGGTTAGAGGGTGTGACTCCCATAGGATGTATTTTAAATAAACAGTGTGACCTATGGTTAGAGGGTGTGACTCCCATAGGATGTATTTTAAATAAACAGTGTGACCTATGGTTAGAGGGTGTGACTCCCATAGGATGTATTTTAAATAAACAGTGTGACCTATGGTTAGAGGGTGTGACTCCCATAGGATGTATTTTAAATAAACAGTGTGACCTATGGTTAGAGGGTGTGACTCCCATAGGATGTATTTTAAATAAACAGTGTGACCTATGGTTAGAGGGTGTGACTCCCATAGGATGTATTTTAAATAAACAGTGTGACCTATGGTTAGAGGGTGTGACTCCCATAGGATGTATTTTAAATAAACAGTGTGACCTATGGTTAGAGGGTGTGACTCCCATAGGATGTATTTTAAATAAACAGTGTGACCTATGGTTAGAGGGTGTGACTCCCATAGGATGTATTTTAAATAAATGGTGTGACCTATGGTTAGAGGGTGTGACTCCCATAGAAGATATTCTACACAAGTGGTGTGACAGTACGGTTTATGACTTAAAAATCATAGGAAGCATGATAAAAGGTTAGACAGTGTGAGTGTGGTCGTATGAATGAGAGTGTGAATGATAAACCAGTATACCTTGATAGAAAACTAATTGGGAATCAAAGACGTCTGTGCCTGTCCAAACTGTATAATTTGGGGATAACTGTTGGGTTTGTGGTTGCTTAAACCATATAACCCGTTAATAACAATTAGGAACATAAAGCTAAAGTGATGAATGACTAGTGTGACTGAACTGAAACGTTTGAGCTGATATGATTGAACTGTGGCGTTTGGTGTTAGACATAGCATAATACTGGTTTTAGGTGCTTGGGTTGAGGCTTTTTTGTTGATTATTTGATGTAGCGTTTGATGTTTGACCCTGCAAAATACTGGTTAAACAATTAGACTGAAATAATTTGGTTTATCGTTGAAATATAAATATGCACCAGCTTTGACTAATTAGGTGGGAGTGATTTGATTTAAATGGATGGACTAAAGTGCTTTGAATAACGGCAGAATATTGGGAACACTAAAACGAAAGCAGCTCTTCAAAGGAGCCTGCTCCCACCCGAGCACTGGAGAGAGAGTTGCGAGGGGAGGGGCTGGAGAGAGCGAAAGTGTGGCTTTTGGAGCCAGGAAAGACTGGAGTTTGCTGGGAACACCACGGGGTGATTATTTGAGAGGTGCATGTGGGTTTCTGACGAGGGATGAGATGGGTGAGAAAGTAGAGAATATTTACATTTGCATTTTTGGTGATTTGGCAGACGCTCTTGTCCATAGCGACTTGCAGGAGCGATTGGGGTTGAGTGCCTTGCTCGAGGGCACATCGGCAGATTTTTCGCCTGGTCGGCTCGGGGATTGGAACCGGCGACCTCTCGGTTGTTGGCGCGGCGCTCTTGATCACTAAGCTGCCTGCCGCCCCATATGAGTTTAAGGTTGTGGCGTTGTTTGATCATGTGATAAGGTTTAATTGCTAATCGGACCATAACTAATGTGGTTATGGAAGTAATGTATAGGTAGGGGAGAGCCAATAGGGGCCTCCATTGAACTATTATGGTTTATTTGGCATTTCGGTGGCATGATGCGAAGTCAACGGCTGGTGTGGGTGGTGACCGGATGCTACTGAGTATTTAGTTTGGTAATGTTGAATGGACTATTTGTAGCGTGTTTTGGGGTTAAATAGAAAAACTAACTTATTCAATAGGGAATCAAAGGGAGAGAGAGTTTTTTGCTGAGGTGAAAGCTACTGCGATTTTCATTTGGTGACGTCACTTGCTCTATGAACTGGGAGTAGTTACTTTGAGAGCATCGCAGATGGTGTGGAGTGACTGGCGATGTCCCTGGTTCGAACACAGGTAGGGACAGTAGACAAAGCTTTCGCAGTGGGGCTATATACCTAGATTACTGTGTGGATTGAGAAATGTGAAAGGTTGAATTAGATAGCTTAAATAGAAGTATTCTAGAAAAGTCTATGAAAATATGTTATAAGGTTACCATGCGCTCTCCCCGAAGGAGCAAGGGGAGGGTGAGAGACAGTACAGTTCAGATGGTAGGAACATCATTAAATGTATGCTAATCAACGATAGCAAGTATTTGTTTTATTAATTAGGCCATAATCAGAGAGAACAGTTAAATAAATTGAATAGCGAACTGAAATGGTTTAGCGGGAAAATATAAATTTTTGGTACATTTTAGAACGATAATGTATTTTGGTTAAGTGGATGCAAGTGACATTGGCTGTTGTGATGGGGGAATAGCGCCAGCCTGTGGTGGGTTCTGGATTTGTTACATAAACTTATATTTTAAACTAAAGTGATGGAATAGGCTACAATTATAACATTATCAGAAAAAAGACACAATTTAATGTGAAATAGTTATTACAATTATTATCATTGATCCAGTAATGATATAAGGATAGTAGAGGAAGGCAGGGGATTTAATCTCATTTAGGGAAGTTATATTAGGAAGAAAATACCATTAAATGAGGGAACATTTGATGTAACCGTGATTGTATTGGCTAAAAACTCAAATATGACATTTACAGGGGGGACAGGAACAATAGAAGGGGAGACAGATTTTCCTAGGGGGTTGAACAAATAATTGATAATGGATCATTTGAGATGAGATCACATGTAGCTGAGTTAGGGTAATCAATTAAATAATAATTGTATACTCTAGGAATTTTGAGTGGTTTTATAGATTAGTTATGAGGAATTAGATTGATACAAACAATTATTGATGGGTTAAGACTGGGGATATCTGTATCATGTTTTGTGTGTACTCCCATCTTTAGATTATAACCAGGAGAAAGAGATTAGCTCATCTCGTTGGAATGTTTCCAAGGGCTAGGGGAGCAGTAGTGAAGTTAGGCAGTATTTAGGTCATAAAAGTGAGCTACCAAATTAAGGCCTGGCTATTTGTGGTTGTTGTTTTTCAAAATTGGGTTTTTCAAACAAAAAACAACACACCTAGTATGATGTTTATAAAGCCTTGTTTCAATTTTGGGGGGGTTTCAGCAGGTCAAGGGTGATAGGTCTTAGAGGAGCACACAGTGAATTTTATGGAGTTTTTTAGCTTTTGGCTGAGTTTGGGGTATATATGATTTCTTATGAGAATGAATGTCATGAGGACTTAATGAACACTTGGGATAACTAACATTTATGAAATATTTAGAATAATGGTAATGTTTAGTATACTATGGGATTAAACAGTTCGTTAAATGATTTCAATTGCCTCTGAACTCTGTTTTAACATGGAGTTATTTTAAACATCCACACTAGTAAATTCTAAAGGCATGAGAGGAGGACTTTAAGATAGTTTATTTTACTAAGTTGAGGGTAATTTGTAATACTGTGCAAATTGTGAAGAAGATTATAGTTTGGTAATAATATATTTGATTTGAACCATTAAATAACAGAAGACAGAGTGGAGGGATGGCAATTGGATAATGAATTACCAATATTACCTAAGTGATTGTTTAGGTAGGTAAATAATATTAAAATTTAATAGACACATGGGCAAATCATGTGTCAAATGGGGGATGGATGGTATGGTAGGAGATGGTAGGATTAAATAATAAATGTATACGAAGGAGAGGACAAAATACTTAAAGAAAAAAAAAAAGATTAGAAATTGAGAGCTGAACATGTATGTGTGAAG
>NW_028157043.1:0-28164 GCF_964263955.1 Coregonus lavaretus | reverse complement strand
GTTATCCCCTCATTACTGACCAGGATGAAGCCCAGTCAGTCAGTAACCCTGCATGTTATCCCCTCATTACTGACCAGGATGAAGCCCAGTCAGTCAGTAACCCTGCATGTTATCCCCTCATTACTGACCAGGATGAAGCCCAGTCAGTCAGTAACCTGCGTGAGTTGTTATCCCCTCATTACTGACCAGGATGAAGCCCAGTCAGTCAGTAACCCTGCATGTTATCCCCTCATTACTGACCAGGATGAAGCCCAGTCAGTCAGTAACCCTGCATGTTATCCCCTCATTACTGACCAGGATGAAGCCCAGTCAGTCAGTCAGTAACCCTGCATGTTATCCCCTCATTACTGACCAGGATGAACCCCAGTCAGTCACAGTCAGTAACCCTGCATGTTATCCCCTCATTACTGACCAGGATGAAGCCCAGTCAGTCAGTAACCCTGCATGTTATCCCCTCATTACTGACCAGGATGAAGCCCAGTCAGTCAGTCAGTAACCCTGCATGTTATCCCCTCATTACTGACCAGGATGAAGCCCAGTCAGTCAGTCAGTAACCCTGCATGTTATCCCCTCATTACTGACCAGGATGAAGCCCAGTCAGTCAGTCAGTAACCCTGCATGTTATCCCCTCATTACTGACCAGGATGAAGCCCAGTCAGTCAGTCAGTAACCCTGCATGTTATCCCCTCATTACTGACCAGGATGAAGCCCAGTCAGTCAGTGCAGTAACCCTGCATGTTATCCCCTCATTACTGACCAGGATGAAGCCCAGTCAGTCAGTAACCCTGCATGTTATCCCCTCATTACTGACCAGGATGAGGCCACACTCAGTTCAGTCAGTAACCCTGCATGTTATCCCCTCATTACTGACCAGGATGAAGCCCAGTCAGTCAGTCAGTAACCCTGCATGTTATCCCCTCATTACTGACCAGGATGAAGCCCAGTCAGTCAGTCAGTAACCCTGCATGTTATCCCCTCATTACTGACCAGGATGAAGCCCAGTCAGTCAGTCAGTAACCCTGCATGTTATCCCCTCATTACTGACCAGGATGAAGCCCAGTCAGTCAGTCAGTAACCCTGCATGTTATCCCCTCATTACTGACCAGGATGAAGCCCAGTCAGTCAGTCAGTAACCCTGCATGTTATCCCCTCATTACTGACCAGGATGAAGCCCAGTCAGTCAGTAACCCTGCATGTTATCCCCTCATTACTGACCAGGATGAAGCCCAGTCAGTCTGTCAGTAACCCTGCATGTTATCCCCTCATTACTGACCAGGATGAAGCCCAGTCAGTCAGTAACCCTGCATGTTATCCCCTCATTACTGACCAGGATGAAGCCCAGTCAGTCAGTCAGTAACCCTGCATGTTATCCCCTCATTACTGACCAGGATGAAGCCCAGTCAGTCAGTAACCCTGCATGTTATCCCCTCATTACTGACCAGGATGAAGCCCAGTCAGTCAGTCAGTAACCCTGCATGTTATCCCCTCATTACTGACCAGGATGAAGCCCAGTCAGTCAGTCAGTAACCCTGCATGTTATCCCCTCATTACTGTCCAGGATGAAGCCCAGTCAGTCAGTAACCCTGCATGTTATCCCCTCATTACTGTCCAGGATGAAGCCCAGTCAGTCAGTCAGTAACCCTGCATGTTATCCCCTCATTACTGACCAGGATGAAGCCCAGTCAGTCAGTCAGTAACCCTGCATGTTATCCCCTCATTACTGACCAGGATGAAGCCCAGTCAGTCAGTCAGTAACCCTGCATGTTATCCCCTCATTACTGACCAGGATGAAGCCCAGTCAGTCAGTAACCCTGCATGTTATCCCCTCATTACTGACCAGGATGAAGCCCAGTCAGTCAGTCAGTAACCCTGCATGTTATCCCCTCATTACTGACCAGGATGAAGCCCAGTCAGTCAGTAGCCCTGCATGTTATCCCCTCATTACTGACCAGGATGAAGCCCAGTCAGTCAGTAACCCTGCATGTTATCTCCTCATTACTGACCAGGATGAAGCCCAGTCAGTCAGTCAGTAACCCTGCATGTTATCCCCTCATTACTGACCAGGATGAAGCCCAGTCAGTCAGTCAGTAACCCTGCATGTTATCCCCTCATTACTGAACAGGATGAAGCCCAGTCAGTCAATCAGTAACCCTGCATGTTATCCCCTCATTACTGACCAGGATGAAGCCCAGTCAGTCAGTCAGTAACCCTGCATGTTATCCCCTCATTACTGACCAGGATGAAGCCCAGTCAGTCAGTCAGTAACCCTGCATGTTATCCCCTCATTACTGACCAGGATGAAGCCCAGTCAGTCAGTAACCCTGCATGTTATCCCCTCATTACTGACCAGGATGAAGCCCAGTCAGTCAGTAACCCTGCATGTTATCCCCTCATTACTGACCAGGATGAAGCCCAGTCAGTCAGTAACCCTGCATGTTATCCCCTCATTACTGACCAGGATGAAGCCCAGTCAGTCAGTCAGTAACCCTGCATGTTATCCCCTCATTACTGACCAGGATGAAGCCCAGTCAGTCAGTCAGTAACCCTGCATGTTATCCCCTCATTACTGACCAGGATGAAGCCCAGTCAGTCAGTAACCCTGCATGTTATCCCCTCATTACTGACCAGGATGAAGCCCAGTCAGTCAGTCAGTAACCCTGCATGTTATCCCCTCATTACTGACCAGGATGAAGCCCAGTCAGTCAGTCAGTAACCCTGCATGTTATCCCCTCATTACTGACCAGGATGAAGCCCAGTCAGTCAGTCAGTAACCCTGCATGTTATCCCCTCATTACTGACCAGGATGAAGCCCAGTCAGTCAGTCAGTAACCCTGCATGTTATCCCCTCATTACTGACCAGGATGAAGCCCAGTCAGTCAGTCAGTAACCCTGCATGTTATCCCCTCATTACTGACCAGGATGAAGCCCAGTCAGTCAGTCAGTAACCCTGCATGTTATCCCCTCATTACTGACCAGGATGAAGCCCAGTCAGTCAGTCAGTAACCCTGCATGTTATCCCCTCATTACTGACCAGGATGAAGCCCAGTCAGTCAGTCAGTAACCCTGCATGTTATCCCCTCATTACTGACCAGGATGAAGCCCAGTCAGTCAGTCAGTAGCCCTGCATGTTATCCCCTCATTACTGACCAGGATGAAGCCCAGTCAGTCAGTCAGTAACCCTGCATGTTATCCGCTCATTACTGACCAGGATGAAGCCCAGTCAGTCAGTAACCCTGCATGTTATCCCCTCATTACTGACCAGGATGAAGCCCAGTCAGTCAGTCAGTAACCCTGCATGTTATCCCCTCATTACTGACCAGGATGAAGCCCAGTCAGTCAGTAACCCTGCATGTTATCCCCTCATTACTGACCAGGATGAAGCCCAGTCAGTCAGTAACCCTGCATGTTATCCCCTCATTACTGACCAGGATGAAGCCCAGTCAGTCAGTCAGTAACCCTGCATGTTATCCCCTCATTACTG
This sequence comes from Coregonus lavaretus, assembly GCF_964263955.1. Taxonomy (NCBI): domain Eukaryota; kingdom Metazoa; phylum Chordata; class Actinopteri; order Salmoniformes; family Salmonidae; genus Coregonus; species Coregonus lavaretus. The sequence goes on along the minus strand of NW_028157043.1, from coordinate 24,683 downwards.
ACCAGGATGAAGCCCAGTCAGTCAGTCAGTAACCCTGCATGTTATCCCCTCATTACTGACCAGGATGAAGCCCAGTCAGTCAGTCAGTAACCCTGCATGTTATCCCCTCATTACTGACCAGGATGAAGCCCAGTCAGTCAGTAACCCTGCATGTTATCCCCTCATTACTGACCAGGATGAAGCCCAGTCAGTCAGTCAGTAACCCTGCATGTTATCCCCTCATTACTGACCAGGATGAAGCCCAGTCAGTCAGTCAGTAACCCTGCATGTTATCCCCTCATTACTGACCAGGATGAAGCCCAGTCAGTCAGTAACCCTGCATGTTATCTCCTCATTACTGACCAGGATGAAGCCCAGTCAGTCAGTAACCCTGCATGTTATCCCCTCATTACTGACCAGGATGAAGCCCAGTCAGTCAGTCAGTAACCCTGCATGTTATCCCCTCATTACTGACCAGGATGAAGCCCAGTCAGTCAGTCAGTAACCCTGCATGTTATCCCCTCATTACTGACCAGGATGAAGCCCAGTCAGTCAGTCAGTAACCCTGCATGTTATCCCCTCATTACTGACCAGGATGAAGCCCAGTCAGTCAGTCAGTAACCCTGCATGTTATCCCCTCATTACTGACCAGGATGAAGCCCAGTCAGTCAGTAACCCTGCATGTTATCCCCTCATTACTGACCAGGATGAAGCCCAGTCAGTCAGTCAGTAACCCTGCATGTTATCTCCTCATTACTGACCAGGATGAAGCCCAGTCAGTCAGTCAGTAACCCTGCATGTTATCCCCTCATTACTGACCAGGATGAAGCCCAGTCAGTCAGTAACCCTGCATGTTATCCCCTCATTACTGACCAGGATGAAGCCCAGTCAGTCAGTCAGTAACCCTGCATGTTATCCCCTCATTACTGACCAGGATGAAGCCCAGTCAGTCAGTCAGTAACCCTGCATGTTATCCCCTCATTACTGACCAGGATGAAGCCCAGTCAGTCAGTAACCCTGCATGTTATCCCCTCATTACTGACCAGGATGAAGCCCAGTCAGTCAGTAACCCTGCATGTTATCCCCTCATTACTGACCAGGATGAAGCCCAGTCAGTCAGTCAGTAACCCTGCATGTTATCCCCTCATTACTGACCAGGATGAAGCCCAGTCAGTCAGTCAGTAACCCTGCATGTTATCCCCTCATTACTGACCAGGATGAAGCCCAGTCAGTCAGTCAGTAACCCTGCATGTTATCCCCTCATTACTGACCAGGATGAAGCCCAGTCAGTCAGTCAGTAACCCTGCATGTTATCCCCTCATTACTGACCAGGATGAAGCCCAGTCAGTCAGTCAGTAACCCTGCATGTTATCCCCTCATTACTGACCAGGATGAAGCCCAGTCAGTCAGTCAGTAACCCTGCATGTTATCCCCTCATTACTGACCAGGATGAAGCCCAGTCAGTCAGTCAGTAACCCTGCATGTTATCCCCTCATTACTGACCAGGATGAAGCCCAGTCAGTCAGTCAGTAACCCTGCATGTTATCCCCTCATTACTGACCAGGATGAAGCCCAGTCAGTCAGTAACCCTGCATGTTATCCCCTCATTACTGACCAGGATGAAGCCCAGTCAGTCAGTAACCCTGCATGTTATCCCCTCATTACTGACCAGGATGAAGCCCAGTCAGTCAGTCAGTAACCCTGCATGTTATCCCCTCATTACTGACCAGGATGAAGCCCAGTCAGTCAGTCAGTAACCCTGCATGTTATCCCCTCATTACTGACCAGGATGAAGCCCAGTCAGTCAGTAACCCTGCATGTTATCCCCTCATTACTGACCAGGATGAAGCCCAGTCAGTCAGTCAGTAACCCTGCATGTTATCCCCTCATTACTGACCAGGATGAAGCCCAGTCAGTCAGTAACCCTGCATGTTATCCCCTCATTACTGACCAGGATGAAGCCCAGTCAGTCAGTAACCCTGCATGTTATCCCCTCATTACTGACCAGGATGAAGCCCAGTCAGTCAGTAACCCTGCATGTTATCCCCTCATTACTGACCAGGATGAAGCCCAGTCAGTCAGTAACCCTGCATGTTATCCCCTCATTACTGACCAGGATGAAGCCCAGTCAGTCAGTAACCCTGCATGTTATCCCCTCATTACTGACCAGGATGAAGCCCAGTCAGTCAGTCAGTAACCCTGCATGTTATCCCCTCATTACTGACCAGGATGAAGCCCAGTCAGTCAGTCAGTAACCCTGCATGTTATCCCCTCATTACTGACCAGGATGAAGCCCAGTCAGTCAGTCAGTAACCCTGCATGTTATCCCCTCATTACTGACCAGGATGAAGCCCAGTCAGTCAGTCAGTAACCCTGCATGTTATCCCCTCATTACTGACCATGATGAAGCCCAGTCAGTCAGTCAGTAACCCTGCATGTTATCCCCTCATTACTGACCAGGATGAAGCCCAGTCAGTCAGTCAGTAACCCTGCATGTTATCCCCTCATTACTGACCAGGATGAAGCCCAGTCAGTCAGTCAGTAACCCTGCATGTTATCCCCTCATTACTGACCAGGATGAAGCCCAGTCAGTCAGTAACCCTGCATGTTATCCCCTCATTACTGACCAGGATGAAGCCCAGTCAGTCAGTAACCCTGCATGTTATCCCCTCATTACTGACCAGGATGAAGCCCAGTCAGTCAGTCAGTAACCCTGCATGTTATCCCCTCATTACTGACCAGGATGAAGCCCAGTCAGTCAGTCAGTAACCCTGCATGTTATCCCCTCATTACTGACCAGGATGAAGCCCAGTCAGTCAGTCAGTAACCCTGCATGTTATCCCCTCATTACTGACCAGGATGAAGCCCAGTCAGTCAGTAACCCTGCATGTTATCCCCTCATTACTGACCAGGATGAAGCCCAGTCAGTCAGTCAGTAACCCTGCATGTTATCCCCTCATTACTGACCAGGATGAAGCCCAGTCAGTCAGTAACCCTGCATGTTATCCCCTCATTACTGACCAGGATGAAGCCCAGTCAGTCAGTAACCCTGCATGTTATCCCCTCATTACTGACCAGGATGAAGCCCAGTCAGTCAGTAACCCTGCATGTTATCCCCTCATTACTGACCAGGATGAAGCCCAGTCAGTCAGTCAGTAACCCTGCATGTTATCCCCTCATTACTGACCAGGATGAAGCCCAGTCAGTCAGTCAGTAACCCTGCATGTTATCCCCTCATTACTGACCAGGATGAAGCCCAGTCAGTCAGTCAGTAACCCTGCATGTTATCCCCTCATTACTGACCAGGATGAAGCCCAGTCAGTCAGTCAGTAACCCTGCATGTTATCCCCTCATTACTGACCAGGATGAAGCCCAGTCAGTCAGTCAGTAACCCTGCATGTTATCCCCTCATTACTGACCAGGATGAAGCCCAGTCAGTCAGTCAGTAACCCTGCATGTTATCCCCTCATTACTGACCAGGATGAAGCCCAGTCAGTCAGTCAGTAACCCTGCATGTTATCTCCTCATTACTGACCAGGATGAAGCCCAGTCAGTCAGTAACCCTGCATGTTATCCCCTCATTACTGACCAGGATGAAGCCCAGTCAGTCAGTCAGTAACCCTGCATGTTATCCCCTCATTACTGACCAGGATGAAGCCCAGTCAGTCAGTAACCCTGCATGTTATCCCCTCATTACTGACCAGGATGAAGCCCAGTCAGTCCAGTAACCCTGCATGTTATCCCCTCATTACTGACCAGGATGAAGCCCAGTCAGTCAGTCAGTAACCCTGCATGTTATCCCCTCATTACTGACCAGGATGAAGCCCAGTCAGTCAGTAACCCTGCATGTTATCCCCTCATTACTGACCAGGATGAAGCCCAGTCAGTCAGTAACCCTGCATGTTATCCCCTCATTACTGACCAGGATGAAGCCCAGTCAGTCAGTCAGTAACCCTGCATGTTATCCCCTCATTACTGACCAGGATGAAGCCCAGTCAGTCAGTCAGTAACCCTGCATGTTATCCCCTCATTACTGACCAGGATGAAGCCCAGTCAGTCAGTAACCCTGCATGTTATCCCCTCATTACTGACCAGGATGAAGCCCAGTCAGTCAGTCAGTAACCCTGCATGTTATCCCCTCATTACTGACCAGGATGAAGCCCAGTCAGTCAGTAACCCTGCATGTTATCCCCTCATTACTGACCAGGATGAAGCCCAGTCAGTCAGTAACCCTGCATGTTATCCCCTCATTACTGACCAGGATGAAGCCCAGTCAGTCAGTAACCCTGCATGTTATCCCCTCATTACTGACCAGGATGAAGCCCAGTCAGTCAGTAACCCTGCATGTTATCCCCTCATTACTGACCAGGATGAAGCCCAGTCAGTCAGTAACCCTGCATGTTATCCCCTCATTACTGACCAGGATGAAGCCCAGTCAGTCAGTCAGTAACCCTGCATGTTATCCCCTCATTACTGACCAGGATGAAGCCCAGTCAGTCAGTCAGTAACCCTGCATGTTATCCCCTCATTACTGACCAGGATGAAGCCCAGTCAGTCAGTCAGTAACCCTGCATGTTATCCCCTCATTACTGACCAGGATGAAGCCCAGTCAGTCAGTCAGTAACCCTGCATGTTATCCCCTCATTACTGACCAGGATGAAGCCCAGTCAGTCAGTCAGTAACCCTGCATGTTATCCCCTCATTACTGACCAGGATGAAGCCCAGTCAGTCAGTCAGTAACCCTGCATGTTATCCCCTCATTACTGACCAGGATGAAGCCCAGTCAGTCAGTCAGTAACCCTGCATGTTATCCCCTCATTACTGACCAGGATGAAGCCCAGTCAGTCAGTAACCCTGCATGTTATCCCCTCATTACTGACCAGGATGAAGCCCAGTCAGTCAGTAACCCTGCATGTTATCCCCTCATTACTGACCAGGATGAAGCCCAGTCAGTCAGTCAGTAACCCTGCATGTTATCCCCTCATTACTGACCAGGATGAAGCCCAGTCAGTCAGTCAGTAACCCTGCATGTTATCCCCTCATTACTGACCAGGATGAAGCCCAGTCAGTCAGTCAGTAACCCTGCATGTTATCCCCTCATTACTGACCAGGATGAAGCCCAGTCAGTCAGTAACCCTGCATGTTATCCCCTCATTACTGACCAGGATGAAGCCCAGTCAGTCAGTCAGTAACCCTGCATGTTATCCCCTCATTACTGACCAGGATGAAGCCCAGTCAGTCAGTAACCCTGCATGTTATCCCCTCATTACTGACCAGGATGAAGCCCAGTCAGTCAGTAACCCTGCATGTTATCCCCTCATTACTGACCAGGATGAAGCCCAGTCAGTCAGTAACCCTGCATGTTATCCCCTCATTACTGACCAGGATGAAGCCCAGTCAGTCAGTCAGTAACCCTGCATGTTATCCCCTCATTACTGACCAGGATGAAGCCCAGTCAGTCAGTAACCCTGCATGTTATCCCCTCATTACTGACCAGGATGAAGCCCAGTCAGTCAGTCAGTAACCCTGCATGTTATCCCCTCATTACTGACCAGGATGAAGCCCAGTCAGTCAGTCAGTAACCCTGCATGTTATCCCCTCATTACTGACCAGGATGAAGCCCAGTCAGTCAGTCAGTAACCCTGCATGTTATCCCCTCATTACTGACCAGGATGAAGCCCAGTCAGTCAGTCAGTAACCCTGCATGTTATCCCCTCATTACTGACCAGGATGAAGCCCAGTCAGTCAGTCAGTAACCCTGCATGTTATCCCCTCATTACTGACCAGGATGAAGCCCAGTCAGTCAGTAACCCTGCATGTTATCCCCTCATTACTGACCAGGATGAAGCCCAGTCAGTCAGTCAGTAACCCTGCATGTTATCCCCTCATTACTGACCAGGATGAAGCCCAGTCAGTCAGTAACCCTGCATGTTATCCCCTCATTACTGACCAGGATGAAGCCCAGTCAGTCAGTAACCCTGCATGTTATCCCCTCATTACTGACCAGGATGAAGCCCAGTCAGTCAGTAACCCTGCATGTTATCCCCTCATTACTGACCAGGATGAAGCCCAGTCAGTCAGTCAGTAACCCTGCATGTTATCCCCTCATTACTGACCAGGATGAAGCCCAGTCAGTCAGTAACCCTGCATGTTATCCCCTCATTACTGACCAGGATGAAGCCCAGTCAGTCAGTAACCCTGCATGTTATCCCCTCATTACTGACCAGGATGAAGCCCAGTCAGTCAGTCAGTAACCCTGCATGTTATCCCCTCATTACTGACCAGGATGAAGCCCAGTCAGTCAGTCAGTAACCCTGCATGTTATCCCCTCATTACTGACCAGGATGAAGCCCAGTCAGTCAGTCAGTAACCCTGCATGTTATCCCCTCATTACTGACCAGGATGAAGCCCAGTCAGTCAGTCAGTAACCCTGCATGTTATCTCCTCATTACTGACCAGGATGAAGCCCAGTCAGTCAGTCAGTAACCCTGCATGTTATCCCCTCATTACTGTCCAGGATGAAGCCCAGTCAGTCAGTAACCCTGCATGTTATCCCCTCATTACTGACCAGGATGAAGCCCAGTCAGTCAGTCAGTAACCCTGCATGTTATCCCCTCATTACTGACCAGGATGAAGCCCAGTCAGTCAGTAACCCTGCATGTTATCCCCTCATTACTGACCAGGATGAAGCCCAGTCAGTCAGTAACCCTGCATGTTATCCCCTCATTACTGACCAGGATGAAGCCCAGTCAGTCAGTCAGTAACCCTGCATGTTATCCCCTCATTACTGACCAGGATGAAGCCCAGTCAGTCAGTAACCCTGCATGTTATCTCCTCATTACTGACCAGGATGAAGCCCAGTCAGTCAGTCAGTAACCCTGCATGTTATCTCCTCATTACTGACCAGGATGAAGCCCAGTCAGTCAGTCAGTAACCCTGCATGTTATCCCCTCATTACTGACCAGGATGAAGCCCAGTCAGTCAGTAACCCTGCATGTTATCCCCTCATTACTGACCAGGATGAAGCCCAGTCAGTCAGTCAGTAACCCTGCATGTTATCCCCTCATTACTGACCAGGATGAAGCCCAGTCAGTCAGTAACCCTGCATGTTATCCCCTCATTACTGACCAGGATGAAGCCCAGTCAGTCAGTAACCCTGCATGTTATCCCCTCATTACTGACCAGGATGAAGCCCAGTCAGTCAGTAACCCTGCATGTTATCCCCTCATTACTGACCAGGATGAAGCCCAGTCAGTCAGTCAGTAACCCTGCATGTTATCCCCTCATTACTGACCAGGATGAAGCCCAGTCAGTCAGTAACCCTGCATGTTATCCCCTCATTACTGACCAGGATGAAGCCCAGTCAGTCAGTCAGTAACCCTGCATGTTATCTCCTCATTACTGACCAGGATGAAGCCCAGTCAGTCAGTAACCCTGCATGTTATCCCCTCATTACTGACCAGGATGAAGCCCAGTCAGTCAGTCAGTAACCCTGCATGTTATCCCCTCATTACTGACCAGGATGAAGCCCAGTCAGTCAGTCAGTAACCCTGCATGTTATCCCCTCATTACTGACCAGGATGAAGCCCAGTCAGTCAGTCAGTAACCCTGCATGTTATCCCCTCATTACTAACCAGGATGAAGCCCAGTCAGTCAGTCAGTAACCCTGCATGTTATCCCCTCATTACTGACCAGGATGAAGCCCAGTCAGTCAGTCAGTAACCCTGCATGTTATCCCCTCATTACTGACCAGGATGAAGCCCAGTCAGTCAGTAACCCTGCATGTTATCTCCTCATTACTGTCCTGCTGCCATTCCTACAACACCAATAAATAAACATGGCCCACGAAGGCGAAAGAGCATCAAAGCAACGTGCAACTAAAACTGGTGACGCTAGCAAAAGCTTGTGATTGGTTGAGAAGGACGAGGAGTGGGGCTATAAAAGGGGTGAGCCAATGAGAGCGTTAGAGAGCTGTTTGATGACAGGAGAAAGAGCCACTCACTGCTTTCTTGCCGTACTCTCCCTTAGGTACGACCAGGGAGCCGGTCAGATAGCATCCTGGACACGTTCCTTTAGGAACCCTGGAGAGAGGTAGTAAGAGAGGAAGAGATGGAGAAGGGGGTCAGACAGAATCACTATTAGGATGGAGAAGGAAGGGGGTCAGACAGAATCACTATTAGGATGGAGAAGGGGGGGTCAGACAGAATCACTATTAGGATGGAGAAGGAAGGGGGTCAGACAGAATCACTATTAGGATGGAGAAGGAAGGGGGTCAGACAGAATCAGTATTAGGACATCGTTTCTGTTTTTAGTCTAGCTTAAGGAGAAGAGAAGGAGAGAAACCCACATCAAACTACTGACCATTACATTTCTCTAAACACCGAGTGTCACACCCAGCACTGTGTTGGGTCTCCAGGGTGATGGATGGGTACTTCCCAGAGAGGTCAGGCTCAGGCTTATGGTTAGAGCCTCTAGCCCAGAGGTACTCACTGGTCACCGGGCAGTGGAGGTGACATAGAAGGGCTGGGTAGCTCCAGGGGTTGAGGGTCAGGGGTACTCACTGGTCACCGGGCAGTGGAGGTGACATAGAAGGGCTGGGTAACTCCAGGGGTTGAGGGTCAGGGGTACTCACTGGTCACCGGGCAGTGGAGGTGACATAGAAGGGCTGGGTAGCTCCAGGGGTTGAGGGTCAGGGGTACTCACTGGTCACCGGGCAGTGGAGGTGACATAGAAGGGCTGGGTAGCTCCAGGGGTTGAGGGTCAGGGGTACTCACTTGTCGTCAGGCAGGGCTGTAATATAGAAGGGCTGTGTAGCTCCAGGGGTGAGGGTCAGGGAGTTGGTCTTCTTCTTAGCCACGAGGGCAGCGCGGTGAGACTCGTACACATCCAGGGTCAGTGCTGTGGACAGACGGTGGGACACCACAAACGGAAGGTCTTTCAGACGCTCCAACTCACTGGCCTGCTCATGGCGCACCTGCAGACGCACCGTGTAGTCGCCTTTCTCTAGTTTGAGAGAGTACTGATGGAAAGAGAGAGAATAAACATAACGACATTATCAAATCCATGTACACAAACAATTAGCGTGCAGTTAAAATTGGCAATAAAACACACAGATTTCTTTCCTCAGAGCCGTGGGGTGAGACAGGGATGCAGCTTGAGCCCCACCCTTTTCAATATTTATATAAATGAATTGGCGAGGGCACTAGAACAGTCTGCAGCACCCGACCTCACCCTACTAGAATCTGAAGTCAAATGTCTACTGTTTGCTGATGATCTGGTGCTTCTGTCCCCAACCAAGGAGGGCCTACAGCAGCACCTAGATCTTCTGCACAGATTCTGTCAGACCTGGGCCCTGACAGTAAATCTCAGTAAGACAAAAATAATGGTGTTCCAAAAAAGGTCCAGTTGCCAGGACCACAAATACAAATTCCATCTAGACACCGTTGCCCTAGAGCACACAAAAAACTATACACACCTCAGCCTAAATATCAGTACCACAGGTAACTTCCACAAAGCTGTGAACAATCTGAGAGACAAGGCAAGAAGGGCCTTCTACGACATCAAAAGGAACATAAAATTCGACATCCCAATTAAGATCTGGCTAAATAATACTTGAATCAGTTATAGAACCCATTTGCCTTTATGGTTGTGAGGTCTGGGGTCCGCTCACCAACCAAGAATTCACAAAATGGGACAAACACCAAATTGAGACTCTGCATGCAGAATTCTGTGGTTACTACCTGGTGTGGATAGGGGTCTCCAGAGCCCAGTAGTCTCTTGTTCTGGTTATGTTCTGGTTATGTTCTGGTTATGTTCTGGTTGTGTTCTGGTTATATTCTGGTTGTGCTGTGGTTATGTTCTGGTTGTGTTGTGGTTATATTCTGGTTGTGTTGTGGTTATATTCTGGTTGTGTTGTGGTTATGTTCTGGTTGTGCTGTGGTTATGTTCTGGTTGTGTTGTGGTTATATTCTGGTTGTGTTGTGGTTATGTTCTGGTTGTGCTGTGGTTATATTCTGGTTGTGTTGTGGTTATGTTCTGGTTGTGTTGTGGTTATGTTCTGGTTGTGTTCTGGTTGTGTCCTGGTTATGTTCTGGTTGTGTTGTGGTTGTGTTGTGGTTATGTTCTGGTTGTGTTCTGGTTGTGTTCTGGTTATGTTCTGGTTGTGTTCTGGTTGTGTCCTGGTTATGTTCTGGTTGTGTTCTGGTTATGTTCTGGTTGTGTTGTGGTTGTGTTCTGGTTATGTTCTGGTTGTGTTCTGGTTGTGTTCTGGTTGTGTTGTGGTTATGTTCTGGTTGTGTTCTGGTTGTGTTCTGGTTATGTTCTGGTTGTGTTCTGGTTATGTTCTGGTTGTGTTCTGGTTATGTTCTGGTTGTGTTCTGGTTATGTTCTGGTTGTGTTCTGGTTGTATTGTGGTTATGTTCTGGTTGTGTTGTGGTTATATTCTGGTTGTGCTGTGGTTATATTCTGGTTGTGCTGTGGTTATGTTCTGGTTATATTCTGGTTGTGCTGTGGTTATGTTCTGGTTGTGCTGTGGTTATATTCTGGTTGTGTTCTGGTTGTGTTCTGGTTGTGTTGTGGTTATATTCTGGTTGTGTTGTGGTTATATTCTGGTTGTGTTGTGGTTATGTTCTGGTTGTGCTGTGGTTATGTTCTGGTTGTGTTGTGGTTATATTCTGGTTGTGTTGTGGTTATGTTCTGGTTGTGCTGTGGTTATATTCTGGTTGTGTTGTGGTTATGTTCTGGTTGTGTTGTGGTTATGTTCTGGTTGTGTTCTGGTTGTGTCCTGGTTATGTTCTGGTTGTGTTGTGGTTGTGTTGTGGTTATGTTCTGGTTGTGTTCTGGTTGTGTTCTGGTTATGTTCTGGTTGTGTTCTGGTTGTGTCCTGGTTATGTTCTGGTTGTGTTCTGGTTATGTTCTGGTTGTGTTGTGGTTGTGTTCTGGTTATGTTCTGGTTGTGTTCTGGTTGTGTTCTGGTTGTGTTGTGGTTATGTTCTGGTTGTGTTCTGGTTGTGTTCTGGTTATGTTCTGGTTGTGTTCTGGTTATGTTCTGGTTGTGTTCTGGTTATGTTCTGGTTGTGTTCTGGTTATGTTCTGGTTGTGTTCTGGTTGTATTGTGGTTATGTTCTGGTTGTGTTGTGGTTATATTCTGGTTGTGCTGTGGTTATATTCTGGTTGTGCTGTGGTTATGTTCTGGTTATATTCTGGTTGTGCTGTGGTTATGTTCTGGTTGTGCTGTGGTTATATTCTGGTTGTGTTCTGGTTGTGTTCTGGTTGTGTTGTGGTTATATTCTGGTTGTGCTGTGGTTATGTTCTGGTTGTGTTCTGGTTATGTTCTGGTTATGTTCTGGTTGTATTCTGGTTGTGTTGTGGTTACTACCTGGTGTGGGTAGGCGTCTCCAGAGCCCAGTAGTCTCTTGTTCTGGTCAAACAGCATCCAGAGCTGAGAGTCAAACTCTGATTCATACAGCAGCTCACACAGTAGTGGACAGCTGGGGGTCACCTCTCCTGACTTAGGCTGGGGGGAGAGGGGGGAGAGGGGGAGAGGGGGAGAGGTCACAGTAGTGGACAGCTGGGGGTCACCTCTCCTGACTTAGGCTGGGGGGAGAGGGGGGGGGAGAGGGGGAGAGGGGGAGAGGGGGAGAGGTCACAGTAGTGGACAGCTGGGGGTCACCTCTCCTGACTTAGGCTGGGGGGAGAGGGGGGGGGGAGAGGGGGAGAGGGGGAGAGGTCACAGTAGTGGACAGCTGGGGGTCACCTCTCCTGACTTAGGCTGGGGGGAGAGGGGGGGGGGGGAGGTCACACACACAGACACACACACACACACACACACACACAATATAGAGCGCTATAACACAAACCTACACACACACACACACACACTCACCTGGTGGAAGCTGTAGGTGAGGACGATCTCATAGAGCTGTCTGTTGTTGGGGAGAACATCTCTGTGACCCAGAGCCTTGGTCTTAGAACTCAGAGGTCTGGAAGAACAGGAAACACCCAGATGTTAGGGGAATGCTCGGGGCTAGATAAACTGCTGTGGGCCGATTCTGACCGTACGCCGAGACAATCTGCCAGGACTGAATGGGATGCGTGAGATCTGAGCAGCATTAGTTATGTTTTTTTTTTTTTTTTTGGGGGGGGGGGGGGGGGGGTTTCATCACTGGTTATTTGGACGTATCAGGATTGGGCGAAGGCGGTGCTTAAACTGCATCGTCCCCAGTGCTTGGCCCGTGTGCTTGGCCCGTGTGCCCACATGGATCGGAAAGGAAGGGGGGGGGTTGGCTGAGAGTTTCCTTTTGAGAGGGTGGAGACTGGCTGAGAGTTTCCTTTTGAGAGGGTGGAGACTGGCTGAGAGTTTCCTTTTGAGAGGGTGGAGACTGGCTGAGAGTTTCCTTTTGAGAGGGTGGAGACTGGCTGAGAGTTTCCTTTTGAGAGGGTGGAGACTGGCTGAGAATTTCCTTTTGAGAGGGTGGAGACTTCGTTTTTGCAGGAACTCTCTCCATTTCTACCACGTATGAATACGGAAGTTAATCACGAAGCTGACCAAATTAGGCGAGATTAGACATCTGGGTTAACAGAGATTAGGGCCTAGGGATGGTCATGTAACAAGGTATATTATATATATATATATATATATATATACATACACATACATATACACACACACACAGTGGGGAGAACAAGTATTTGATACACTGCCGATTTTTCAGGTTTTCCTACTTACAAAGCATGTAGAGGTCTGTATTTTTATCAGAGGTACACTTCAACTGTGAGAGACGAAATCTAAAACAAAAATCCAGAAAATCACATTGTATGATTTTTAAGTAATTAATTTGCATTTTATTGCATGACATAAGTATTTGATCACCTACCAACCAGTAAGAATTCCGGCTCTCACAGACCTGTTAGTTTTTCTTTAAGAAGCCCTCCTGTTCTCCACTCATTACCTGTATTAACTGCACCTGTTTGAACTTGTTACATGTATAAAAGACACCTGTCCACACACTCAATCAAACAGACTCCAACCTCTCCACAATGGCCAAGACCAGAGAGCTGTGTAAGGACATCAGGGATAAAATTGTAGACCTGCACAAGGCTGGGATGGGCTACAGGACAATAGGCAAGCAGCTTGGTGAGAAGGCAACAACTGTTGGTGCAATTATTAGAAAATGGAAGAAGTTCAAGACGACGGTCAATCACCCTCGGTCTGGGGCTCCATGCAAGATCTCACCTCGTGGGGCATCAATGATCATGAGGAAGGTGAGGGATCAGCCCAGAACTACACGGCAGGACCTGGTCAATGACCTGAAGAGAGCTGGGACCACAGTCTCAAAGAAAACCATTAGTAACACACTACGCCGTCATGGATTAAAATCCTGCAGCGCACGCAAGGTCCCACTGCTCAAGCCAGCGCATGTCCAGGCCCGTCTGAAGTTTGCCAATGACCATCTGGATGATCCAGAGGAGGAATGGGAGAAGGTCATGTGGTCTGATGAGACAAAAATAGAGCTTTTTGGTCTAAACTCCACTCGCCGTGTTTGGAGGAAGAAGAAGGATGAGTACAACCCCAAGAACACCATCCCAACCGTGAAGCATGGAGGTGGAAACATCATTCTTTGGGGATGCTTTTCTGCAAAGGGGACAGGACGACTGCACGATATTAAGGGGAGGATGGATGGGGCCATGTCTCGCGAGATCTTGGCCAACAACCTCCTTCCCTCAGTAAGAGCATTGAAGATGGGTCGTGGCTGGGTCTTCCAGCATGACAACGACCCGAAACACACAGCCAGGGCAACTAAGGAGTGGCTCCGTAAGAAGCATCTCAAGGTCCTGGAGTGGCCTAGCCAGTCTCCAGACCTGAACCCAATAGAAAATCTTTGGAGGGAGCTGAAAGTCCGTAATGCCAAGCGACAGCCCCGAAACCTGAAGGATCTGGAGAAGGTCTGTATGGAGGAGTGGGCCAAAATCCCTGCTGCAGTGTGTGCAAACCTGGTCAAGACCTACAGGAAACGTATGATCTCTGTAATTGCAATTTCTGTACCAAATATTAAGTTCTGCTTTTCTGATGTATCAAATACTTATGTCATGCAATAAAATGCAAATTAATTACTTAAAAATCATACAATGTGATTTTCTGGATTTTTCACAGTAGGTATGGTGTTCTTTGGATGCAACTCAGCATTCTTTGTCCTCCAAATACAACGAGTTGAGTTTTTACCAAAAAGTTATATTTTGGTTTCATCTGACCATATGACATTCTCCCAATCCTCTTCTGGATCATCCAAATGCACTCTAGCAAACTTCAGACGGGCCTGGACATGTACTGGCTTAAGCAGGGGGACACGTCTGGCACTGCAGGATTTGAGTCCCTGGCGGCGTAGTGTGTTACTGATGGTAGGCTTTGTTACTTTGGTCCCAGCTCTCTGCAGGTCATTCACTAGGTCCCCCCGTGTGGTTCTGGGATTTTTGCTCACCGTTCTTGTGATCATTTTGACCCCACGAGGTGAGATCTTGCGTGGAGCCCCAGATCGAGGGAGATTATCAGTGGTCTTGTATGTCTTCCATTTCCTAATAATTGCTCCCACAGTTGATTTCTTCAAACCAAGCTGCTTGCCTATTGCAGATTCAGTCTTCCCAGCCTGGTGCAGGTCAACAATTTTGTTTCTGGTGTCCTTTGACAGCTCTTTGGTCTTGGCCATAGTGGAGTTTGGAGTGTGACTGTTTGAGGTTGTGGACAGGTGTCTTTTATACTGATAACAAGTTCAAACAGGTGCCATTAATACAGGTAACGAGTGGAGGACAGAGGAGCCTCTTAAAGAAGAAGTTACAGGTCTGCGAGAGCCAGAAATCTTGCTTGTTTGTAGGTGACCAAATACTTATTTTCCACCATAATTTGCAAATAAATTCATTAAAAATCCTACAATGTGATTTTCTGGATTTTTTTTTCTCAATTTGTCTGTCATAGTTGACGTGTACCTATGATGAAAATTACAGGCCTCTCTCATCTTTTTAAGTGGGAGAACTTGCACAATTGGTGGCTGACTAAATACTTTTTTTCCCCACTGTATATCAGACTGTATGTAGTGACTAGGGATGGTCATGTAACTAGGTATATTATATATATATATCAGACTGTATGTAGCGACTAGGGATGGTCATGTAACTAGATATATTATATATATCAGACTGTATGTAGTGACTAGGGATGGTCATGTAACTAGGTATATTATATATATATATATATATATATATATATATATATATCAGATTGTATGTAGTGACTAGGGATGGTCATGTAACTAGGTATATTATATATATATATATATATATATATATATATATATATATATATATATATATATATATATATATATATATATATATATATATATATATATATATATATATATCAGACTGTAAACAAACATACAGGTGCAGTTAATACAGGTAATGAGTAGAGAACAGGAGGGCTTCTTAAAGAAAAACTAACAGGTCTGTGAGAGCCGGAATTCTTACTGGTTGGTAGGTGATCAAATACTTATGTCATGCAATAAAATGCAAATGAATTACTTAAAAATCATACAAATGTGATTTTCTAGATTTTTGTTTTAGATTCCGTCTCTCACAGTTGAAGTGTACCTATGATTAAAAAAATTACAGACCTCTACATGCTTTGTAAGTAGGAAAACCTGCAAAATCGGCAGTGTATCAAATACTTGTTCTCCCCACTGTATATCAGACTGTATGTAGTGACTAGGGATGGTCATGTCTAGGGGTAGAGGGGTTAGTTAGGAGTTGTACCTCAGTGGCTGGACCCAGGTCTTCAGGGTGACGCTCGGAGAAACGTCTTCGTACCTCAGAGGAGAGGACACCTCAAAACTAGTCACACCTTCTGATGCATGCTGGGTAAGACAAAATCATGAGTCAGAAAACCAAAAGGAAAGACTAGTATATCCAGTGCAGACTGAGGAGCGTGTTCCTCCTGTGGTGAGTGCATTTGGAAAGACTGAGGAGTAGGTGGTGTATTCGGAAAGTATTCAGATCATTTTACTTTTTCCACATTTTGTTACGTTACAGCCTTATTCTAAAATGGACTGAATTTAAAAACAAATCCCTCAATCTACACACAATAGCCCATAATGACAAAGCGAAAATAGGTTTTTAGACATTTTTGCAAATGTATATTTAAAAAAAACGTATTTACAAAAGTATTCAGACCCTTTGCTATGAGACTCGAAATTGAGCTCAGGTGCATCCTGTTTCCATTGATCATCCTTGAGATGTTTCTAAAACTTGATTGGAGTCCACCTGTGGTTAATTCAATTGATTGGACATGCCTGTCTATATAAGGTCCCACAGTTGACAGTGCATGTCAGAGCAAAAACCAAGCCATGAAGTCGAAGGAATTGTCCGTAGAGCTCCGAGACAGGATTGTGTCGAGGCACAGATCTGGGGAAGGGTACCAAAACATGTCTGCAGCATTGAAGGTCCCCAAGAACCCAGTGGCCTCCATCATTCTTAAATGGAAGAAGTTTGGAACCACCAAGACTCTTCCTAGAGCTGGCCGCCCGGCCAAACTGAGCAATCAGGGGAGAAGGGCCTTGGTCAGGGAGGTGACCAAGAACCCGATGGTCACTCTGACAGACCTCCTGAGTTCCTCTGTGGAGATGGGAGAACCTTCCAGAAGGACAACCATCTCTGCAGCACTCCACCAATCAGGCCTTTATGGTAGAGTGGCCAGACGGAAGCCACTCCTCAGTAAATGGCATATGACAGCCCGCTTGGTGTTTGCAAAAGGCACCTAAAGGACTCTCAGACTATGAGAAACAAGATTCTCTGGTCTGATGAAACCAAGATCGAAGTCTTTGGCCTGAATGCCAAGCATCACGTCTGGAGGAAACCTGGCACCATCCCTATGGTGAAGCATGGTGGTGGCAGCATCATGCTGTGGGGATGTTTTTCAGCGGCAGGGACTGGGAGACTAGTCAGGATCGAGGGAAAGATGAACGGCGCAAAGTACAGAGAGATCCTTGATGAAAACCTGCTCCAGAGCGCTCAGGACCTCAGACTGGGGCGAAGGTTCACCTTCAAACAGGACAACGACCCTAAGCACACAGCCAAGACAACACAGGAGTGGCTTCGGGACAAGTCTCTGAATGTCCTTGAGTGGCCCAGCCAGAGCCCGGACTTGAACCCAATCGAACATCTCTGGAGAGACCTTAAAATAGCTGTGCAGCGACGCTCCCCATCCAACCTGACAGAGCTTGAGAGGATCTGCAGAGAAGAATGGGAGAAACTCCCCAAATACAGGTGTGCCAAGCTTGTAGCGTCATACCCAAGAAGACTCGAGGCTGTAATCGCTGCCAAAGGTGCTTCAACAAAGTACTGAGCAAAAGGTATGAATACTTACGTAAATGTGTTATTTCAAATGTGCTAAAATTTCTGAAAACCTGTTTTTGCTTTGTATTGTGTTTAGATTGAGGAAAAATAACAATTTAATAAAATGTTTGAATAAGGCTGTAACGTAACAAAATGTGGAAAAGGTGAAGGGGTCTGAATTCTTTGCCATTGGAAAGTATAATATAATATATATGGAACACAAATAACATGCCATTGGAACACAGGACTGATGGTTGCTGATAATGGGCCTCTGTACGCCTATGTAGATATTCCATTATTTTTATAAATCAGCCGTTTCCAGCTACAATAGCCATTTACAACATTAACAATGTCTACACTGTATTTCTGATCAATTTTATGTTATTTTAATGGACAAAAAAAATTGTTTTTCTTTTGAAAACAAGGACATTTCTAAGTGACCCCAAACTTTGGAACGCTAGTGTGTGTGTGTGTGTGTGTGTGTGTGTGTGTGTGTGTGTATATATACACTCACTATGTGTAGAGGTGACGGGGAGGTGGTCAGGCCGTGGAAGGAGATACTGTAGTCAACGGTGACGTCACCAAGGCTGGCCCACCACCTGGCGATACAGAACTCTACCGTCCGCCCCGGCTAGAGAAGGGAACAGATGTTATTCCTCTGGTTGGACAACCTCACTAGCCTACATATAGTGGATTTCATTCAAAACACAGGGTGTCTATATATGGAAAAATACACATTTAAAAATGTGTACCAATCGATTGGTAGAAAAGAACAGACGACTCGTCTCGGTCGACCCAAAACATTTTTTTTTTTAGTCGGGGACCAGTCCTATCGTTTGTTGACTGCATTTCTTATGAAATCTAAAACTGTGATTGGTTGAGAGTCAGTACCAGGACAGGGAAGGCCTCAGTCAGGGAGCTCTTCTCCAGCAGGGAGGAGAACTTGTAGAATTCGTTGGCTCTGTAAGCTCTCTGCTTCACCAGGTGGACCGCATGGAGGACAAACTTAGAGGACACATCACCACTCTGAGACGTCAATGTTATCTCTGGGTAGGGTGGGGGGAAGAGAGGGAGAGAGAGAGGGAGAGAGAGAGACAGAGAGAGAGAGAGAGAGAGAGAGAGAGAGAGAGAGAGAGAGAGATGGATGGAAGGGGGGGGTGGGCAGCAAAAGAGAGGCGAGATACATTTGACATATTTGTCTTTTGGGTGCAAAACTGAGAATATTACCCATCATCTCGCTCACACAAACACACATATATACAGTGGGGAGAACAAGTATTTGATACACTGCTGATTTTGCAGGTTTTCCTACTTAGAAACCATGTAGAGGTCTGTAATTTTTATCATAGGTACACTTCAACTGTGAGAGACGGAATCTAAAACAAAAATCCAGAAAATCACATTGTATGATTTTTAAGTAATTAATTTGCATTTTATTGCATGACATAAGTATTTGATACATCAGAAAAGCAGAACTTAATATTTGGTACAGAAACCTTTGTTTGCAATTACAGAGATCATACATTTCCTGTAGGTCTTGACCAGGTTTGCACACACTGCAGCAGGGATTTTGGCCCACTCCTCCATACAGACCTTCTCCAGATCCTTCAGGTTTCGGGGCTGTTGCTGGGCAATACGGACTTTCAGCTCCCTCCAAAGATTTTCTATTGGGTTCAGGTCTGGAGACTGACTAGGCCACTCCAGGACCTTGAGATGCTTCTTACGGAGCCACTCCTTAGTTGCCCTGGCTGTGTGTTTCGGGTCGTCGTCATGCTGGAAGACCCAGCCACGACCCACCTTCAATGCTCTTACTGAGGGAAGGAGGTTGTTGGCCAAGATCTCGTGATACATGGCCCCATCCATCCTCCCCTCAATACGGTTCAGTCGTCCTGCCCCCTTTGCAGAAAAGCATCCCCAAAGAATGATGTTTCCACCTCCATGCTTCACGGTTGGGATGGTGTTCTTGGGGTTGTACTCATCCTTCTTCTTCCTCCAAACACGGCGAGTGGAGTTTAGACCAAAAAGCTCTATTTTTGTCTCATCAGACCACATGACCTTCTCCCATTCCTCCTCTGGATCATCCAGATGGTCATTGGCAGACTTCAGACGGGCCTGGACATGCGCTGGCTTGAGCAGGGGGACCTTGCGTGCGCTGCAGGATTTTAATCCATGACGGCGTAGTGTGTTACTAATGGTTTTCTTTGAGACTGTGGTCCCAGCTCTCTTCAGGTCATTGACCAGGTCCTGCCGTGTAGTTCTGGGCTGATCCCTCACCTTCCTCATGATCATTGATGCCCCACGAGGTGAGATCTTGCATGGAGCCCCAGACCGAGGGTGATTGACCGTCATCTTGAACTTCTTCCATTTTCTAATAATTGCGCCAACAGTTGTTGCCTTCTCACCAAGCTGCTTGCCTATTGTCCTGTAGCCCATCCCAGCCTTGTGCAGGTCTACAATTTATCCCTGATGTCCTTACACAGCTCTCTGGTCTTGGCCATTGTGGAGAGGTTGGAGTCTGTTTAATTGAGTGTGTGGACAGGTGTCTTTTATACAGGTAACGAGTTCAAACAGGTGCAGTTAATACAGGTAATGAGTGGAGAACAGGAGGGCTTCTTAAAGAAAAACTAACAGGTCTGTGAGAGCCGGAATTCTTACTTGTTGGTAGGTGATCAAATACATATGTCATGCAATAAAATGCAAATTAATTACTTAAAAATCATACAATGTGATTTTATGGATTTTTGTTTTAGATTCCGTCTCTCACAGTTGAAGTGTACCTATGATAAAAATTACAGACCTCTACATGCTTTGTAAGTAGGAAAACCTGCAAAATCGGCAGTGTATCAAATACTTGTTCTCCCCACTGTATATATATATATATATATACACACCTGCCCAGGAGGCTCCCTGTGGGACAGTGATGAAGTGTCGTCTTATCTGCCCTGGTCTGAAGTGGACGTCTGTGAACACCACCTCCTGACTGTGACCCTCAGGAACTCTGTAGAGCGAGCAGAGAGACTGGTGAGGGGGCTGACACATATCCTCCTCAGTAAAACACAACACCATTCACTAGGGCGGTATCCGGGATATTGGGTAATACCGGCACTAAAACACAAGGGGGCGCCATTTTCAAATCCTACTGAGCTTCCGTAATCTGAAAGGTTAGCAATGCTAACATGTACATGTAAAATCCCATAGCGAATGCGAGCTAAATGCTAACAAGCGCATCGCAAACATTTTATACAAAATGCTACTCACAGTTTGCTGCGCGCACAAAACAAATATTAGCCAGCAAGGCTCTTGATCCAGGAGGGGATTATCTGCTGTTAGCGTGCGAAGCTTGATTTCGGGAAGACGCTAACCACTTAGCTAGATAGCTAACTAGCTACTAAATTCAGAACATTTTAGACAGTTACCTTAATAGTTCTAAGATATCTATCTTGTGCTCTGTAGCTCAGCTGGTAGAGCATGGCGCTTGTAACGCCAAGGTAGTGGGTTCGATACCCGGGACCACCCATACACAAAAAAATGTATGCACGCATGACTGTAAGTCGCTTTGGATAAAAGCGTCTGCTAAATGGCATATTATTATTTATTATTATTGTGAATTCCATCCTGTGATTAGATCACCTGGTGTGTGACTCACCAGGCTCCGGTCTCTGTCATTGTGTGCTTTTAAAAACAACACACTACCGGTAAGCTACATAATTAAACAAAAATAATGTGACACGTGAAATGAACAACGCAATGTTGTTTATCTCCTGACGTATGGAACAAGTTGACTGCAGGTATTTAATTAAAACAGTAGCTACAAATAGTCACATTTATAAAAAATATTCAAATAAATAGTTTAAACAGTATTGAAAAACCATCTCGTGGCTATTTCCAAATACCCCGGTGTACCGCCCAAGCCTACCATTCACTCAGTCATATAGACAGAATCCTCACCCAGACTGATTAGCATTGATTGGGTTGGATAGTAGTTCTGGTCCATACTTACTTGGTGGGGATGATAACCGTTATGGGGACTCTGAACAGAGGGCCAGAGCTGGGGGTTGCAGTGTCGTAGCCACACACCTGAAACACAACAGGTCCCATACTGTACATATTCATTAAATACTGGTCTCTCTCTCTCTAATTTCCCATCTCTCTCTCTCTAATTTCCCCACCCCCTCCCCCTCCCTCTCCCCCTCCCTCTCCCTCCCCCTCTCCCTCCCTCTCTCCCTCCCCCTCCCTCCCTCCCTCCCCCTCTCCCTCCCTCCCTCCCCCCCTCCCTCCCTCCCTCCCCCTCTCCCTCCCTCCCTCTCTCCCTCCCCCTCTCCCTCCCTCCCTCTCTCCCTCCCTCCCTCCCTCCCCCTCTCCCTCCCTCCCTCCCTCCCCCTCTCCCTCCCTCCCTCCCTCCCCCTCTCCCTCCCTCCCTCCCTCTCCCTCTCCCTCTCAATTCAATTTCAATTTAAGGGCTTTATTGGCATGGGAAACGTGTGTTAACATTGCCAAAGCAAGTGAAGTAGATAGTAAACAAAAGTGAAATAAACAATAAATATTAACAGGAAACATTACACTCAGAAGTTCCAAAAGAATAATACAATGTGCAATAGTTCTCTCCCTCTCTCTCCCTCCCCCTCTCCGCCTCTCCCTCCCTCTCCCTCTCCGCCTCTCCTCTCTCCCTCTCTCTCCCTCCCTCCCTCTCTCTCCCTCCCTCCCTCCCTCCCTCCCTCTCCCTCTCCGCCTCTCCCTCCCTCTCCCTCTCCGCCTCTCCTCTCTCCCTCTCTCTCCCTCCCTCTCTCTCCCTCCCTCTCCCTCCCTCCCTCTCCCTCCCTCCCTCCCTCTCCCTCTCTCTCCCTCCCTCTCCCTCTCCGCCTCTCCTCTCTCCCTTTCCCTCCCTCCCTCCCTCCCCCTCCTTACCTCTGTATAATGCAGTCCCTCTCGGAGCCCCAGGGGGTCGACTCTGACGTTGACATGACGACACTGGTTCATGAGCTCCAGGTGGGAGGGGCACTGCACCCAGGGGGCGGAGCATGTCAGGGCCAGGTGCAGTTGCAGCGAAATACGCTCTGTGTTCTCTGTCAAACAGGAAGTAGAATGGACCAATCAATAAAGGGAACTAAAGAGGATGGACCACTCACCAATCATGCAGTGTGTGTGTGTGTACGCTGTAATACCGGTGTTTTCGGGGAAAACAGGTTCGATGCCGACCCCGTGGTCAGAGGGGGTCAGGACCTGGATGGGGTCTCGGAGGTAGATGCCTCGCTGCGTTCCCACGGTAACAGAGAAGCCCAGGTTAGAGGTGGGGAGAGAGGCATGCTGGGTCAGGTAGTCTACAGCTCGGTCCACCTGTAACACATACACAGAGAGAGAGACAGAGAGAGCGGAGAGAGCGAGAGCGAGAGCGAGAGAGAGACACAGAGACAGAGAGAGAGACACAGAGAGAGAGACACAGAGACAGAGACACAGAGACACACAGACACACAGACAGAGAGACACACAGACAGAGAGACACACAGACAGAGAGACACACAGACAGAGAGACACACAGACAGAGAGACACACAGACAGAGAGACACACAGACAGAGAGACACACAGACAGAGAGACACACAGACAGAGAGAAAAAGAGAAAAAGAGAGAGACACACAGAGACAGACAGAGACAGAGAGAGAGAGAGACACAGAGACGCATGTTATACTGAACATATAGAACACCCTTCTCCACTATATAGTCCAGACACTAGTTCTCCTCAACATATAGAACACCCTTCTATACTATATAGTCCAGACACTAGTTCTACCCAACATATAGAACACCCTTCTCCACTATATAGTCCAGACACTAGTTCTACCCAACATATAGAACACCCTTCTATACTATATAGTCCAGACACTAGTTCTACCCAACATATAGAACACCCTTCTATACTATATAGTCCAGACACTAGTTCTACCCAACATATAGAACACCCTTCTCCACTATATAGTCCAGACACTAGTTCTACCCAACATATAGAACACCCTTCTACACTATATAGTCCAGACACTAGTTCTACCCAACATATAGAACACCCTTCTATACTATATAGTCCAGACACTAGTTCTCCTCAACATATAGAACACCCTTCTATACTATATAGTCCAGACACTAGTTCTCCTCAACATATAGAACACCCTTCTATACTATATAGTCCAGACACTAGTTCTCCTCAACATATAGAACTTCCTGTCTAACTTCCTGTCTAACTTCCTGTCTAACTTCCTGTCTAACTTCCTGTCTAACTTCCTGTCTAACTTCCTGTCTAACTTCCTGTCTATTCCAGTCTAACATATAAACAGAGAGGGGTGTTAACCTGTATGATTCCGTGTCCTTGTGCGAACACCTCGATGTTGTCTACTTTCAGAGCCGTGTTCTCCAGAGCTCTCCTCACCGCAGGCACCGACGGACGGATACCATTCTGCTTCAGACCTGCAGCACACAACACACATTAACACACACACACACACACACACACACACACACACACACACACACACACACACACACACACACACACCCTTCCCAACCCACCTGACAGCACCAGGGCGATCCCTCCACAGGCGTTAGGGGAGGACATGGAGGTCCCGTTCATCAGCTGAGTTCCTCTGAGGGTCCAGTTGGGTACGGAGGCGATGGCCCACCCGGAGCACTGATACTGACCCCCAGGGCCCCGTCCGTACTGGGGCCCCGAGACGACCAGGTGTACTGGTTAGGAGGAAGCTTCTCTCTCAGGGAATACTCTGCTACCATCATGTCTGGGGTCACATACGCTCCCACGCCTGGACGACAGGGTGGGGGGGGGGGAGACATCCTTTCAGCACATATTAAAAAGGCAGATCATGACAGAAACCCAGTGACCGTTCCCACGCCTGGACGACAGGGTGGGGGGGGGGGGGACATCCTTTCAGCACATATTAAAGGTAGATCATGACAGAAAGCCAGTGACCGTTCCCAGCAGTGTGTACCTATAACAGCGGCGGAGGTGCCTCCAGGGCAGCCTACAGTAGAGAGACAGGGCCCGTTGTTCCCAGCACTGGACACAAACAATACGTTGTGTTTCTGAACCGCGTCTCCTATCACCTCACAGATCCTCCTGTTGGAACACACACAGAGGGTAACCACACACAGAGGGTAACCACACACAGAGGGTAACCACACACACAGAGGGTAACCACACACACAGAGGGTAACCACACACAGAGGGTAACCACACACAGAGGGTAACCACACACAGAGGGTAACCACACACAGACAGAGGGTAACCACACACAGAGGGTAACCACACACAGACAGAGG